>NC_089523.1:15038585-15338585 GCF_963924715.1 Thunnus thynnus
AGTAATAGGACACCTCTAAATGTGTTAATATCTATGCAGACATAATGTTTGCATTATTTATGAAGCTGCACATTCTTTGAGAGTTAGATCAGTGGACTAAATCTCCTCCTCTACTCTCCTCTCCTCAGAGCGGTTCACACAGCTGTTACTTCCTGAGCCAAGGATAGACTTGGAAATCCTCCCCATGGTGCAACAGAGGAGATACCCCAAGTACGTCTTTGTGTGTGTGTGTGTGTGTGTGAATGATGTGACTGACATGATTTCTCATGAAGGCTCAGAATCACAGAGGGGTCAGAGGTTGTGACCTCCTGACCTCTGACCCTGTGCTCTTCCTGCTCTGTGTGTGATAGAGAGAGAGAGAGAGAGAGAGAGAGAGAGAGAGAGATAGGTGTAGATAGAGAGTGATGTGGGGTCGGAGGGAATGAGAGTTTGTTTTGTGACAGTAAAGAAAAGTAAAGCAGCATTAAACAAACCACCAAATCCCCCCTCCATCTGTTTCTCTGTCTGTTATTGGGCTGAGGTGTACAACAGCGCCCACTTATGGTCAAGAGAGTTGCTATTTAAAGGGGACATAAAATGCTTTTTGTGATTTTCTGTCATTTGTACACTGTTAAAATGTCGGATGTCTATCCTAAACATGGGACAAAAAACATGGGAACTAAACAAAGTTCTGAAAAATGCCACCCTCAAGTCAAAAGCCAGGGTTTTGCTCTAAACGCTCCCTTTGCAATGTTACCTCTACTTCCTCCTCGTGATGATATCAGATTGTTTGCACATGCCCACAAAGAGCCATCAATTCCGTAGCCTTTATTGTTAAGGTTGTTCCACAAATTGTTCATGTTGTCCACTTGCACTTTGGCTCAAATATGTATGGATGTATTTGAGAAGTTGACATTTTAAGTAAAAAATGAGAAAAAGAAGTAAAGTCTTACTGCTGACACTGTGTTGGGTGTGTGAAGCATTACGCTCAAGTTCTTGAGCTGGATTTTGGCTAAGTTTCACACATAATGTCATATTGTGTGGGACTAGTTAGTGGCTTAAAAGTCTTAATGCAGAGGAATTTACTTTTGGATACAGCTTTGTTTGGTAATTTTGTATCTGCGTGTTTAGTGTGTGTGAAAGATGCATTTCTGTGTGTGTGTGTGTTTGTCTGTGTGTTCTCAATGACACAAGTGTTTGAGCAGCTGTTGTAGAGATGACGGGTGTGTATGTGTTTGGGGTGGTGGTGGGTGGGGGGATGTAAGCCACTCAGACTGGGATTTCAAATGCAGGATGTTTATCTGTTTATGTGTGTCTGACCCAGAAAATATAATTATTTGTGTGTATATTTGTCCTTGGATTTTTGTGTTTTCAGGCTTTACGTGGACGGTCCATTTGGGAGTCCATCAGAAGAAGTGTTCAACTACGACGTCAGTCTTTGTGTTGCGGGTGGAATAGGGGTCACGCCGTTTGCCTGCGTGCTGCACGCTCTGCTGTGAGTGCATGGAGACTAGTAGTGAAAAATATCATACACTGGCAAATGATGAACAAATTGAGCCAGTATGCTTTTTTTTCCTTTCTGTCTTCTCTCCTTGCTGTGCTCTCAGTGATGGCTGGACAGGTTTCAGGTTGCAGAGGTTGTACTTTGTGTGGGTCTGCAGGGAGCTCCGGTCCTTCTACTGGTTTGCTGAGCTGCTGTGTGCCCTGCATCATAAGGTCAGGACAAAGTCTGCGTGCTAAAGCTTACATGTTATGTTAGTTAAAACATGTGGGAATTAACTGTGTTTTATAATAAGAGTTTGGTAATAAACCAGGAGATTTACCAACTTTTAGGACTAAAGTGGTTCTTTGGCGTTTTTGAACTGAAAAATATCTGTGCATGTCCATGCCTTTACCCTTCATTCACATTTTTGTAAATTAAGATAGTAAAGATAATTCACTCCTTGCCACAGGCTGTTGGGACTTCAATTCCTGTGTGTGTTTGCTCTCAGTCAGGTCAAAGAAAGTTTTCAGGGGTTTTTAAGGGGAACATTTCTGTGGCACCTGTGCTTTTACAGTAAAATCCTGGTTTCAAACAACTCTCATCACAGTAGAACAGTGTTTGTGAAGAAAATATGGAACAATCTAAAAAGCACACACATTAGGTCATTGTATCAGCATCTGCAGAACTCCAACACTTTTAGTTAGTTTTTTTGCAACAAACATCTTCATAGGCTTACTGAAATGGGAGAATAAAATGCTTAATTCCTTTCTTTCTTTCTTTCTTTCTACTGGAAATGTTCAAATTTTAGCTTTATGCAGTGCTTTATCGTATTAACGCCATCTTGTGGCTGTTAGTAATCTAACCGCTCCTATTTTTAAATCCACCTAAAGAATAAATTTTGCAGTTTATGCTAAATGTCACTTTTTTAATTAAACATATCTCCAGCACCAATAAACAATGACCTGTTCATGTCTGTGTTTGTCATTTAGTTATGGCAAGAGAACAGACCAGACTACTTTAATCTGAAACTGTACGTCAGTCAGACAGACAGCCTACAGGTAGGTGACACACACACACACACACACACACACACACACACACACAGACAATCCATCTGTTTTTCTGTCTGTCCATCTTTTCATTGACTGTCCACCTGTTAATCTCTTCATTGATTCATCATTTGTCAGTCTTTTTACACTGCATGCACTAGGGGGCAGTATATACCACAGAGAGTATACAGTATATTCACCTTCACACTCTACACCTTTGTTCACAATGGCAGCTCTGCAGAGGAAGTCAAAACTGCCGACACAATGAACATGAGCTTTAATAATGTTGTTCATTTCTGCCCTCTCTTACAAATGGTTCTATATATAGAAATCCAGAATTAAAACATCTCTGTTGTGCTGAGAGAAATGCTTACTTGCCTCAGTTATTGTAAAAACAAAATAACTCAACAAACCCTAACCTTAAACAACATAAAACAACAGAAAAGTAACAATACCTCTGATAACTCTAGTATTGATTTTATTAACTGTTTGGGCAAATTTTTGGTCATACAGTAGTTGTTGTATAGTGTATTTCTTCCAGTGTGTATGTAATGATTCAGGTCCTTGAGATCAAGCCAAGACTTTTTAATTTGTCATGTATTAGAAATATTGAACCAACATGTGTCTCAAATGGAAAATAAATTTGATGTCATTCAGAATTTTTTATATAGTTTTTCTGACACACTACTCTTTTTTCCAGCATGTTCCTTTTTTCTTTTTCAACATCCCCTTATTAGTATAGTGGTGAGTATCCCGGCCTGTCACGTGGGAGACTGGGGTTCAACTCCCTGACGGGGAGAGTCACACTTTTCTCTGACTCACTAAGTTTATGAGGAGAAATAAAACCACATGCCTGTGATAAATCAGAGGCCTGTCATGGGTAGCAGAGTTACTACTAGTGGACTGGAACAATTCTTGAAACTATTGGGAAGGCTCCAGCTCTTACTCTAGGCACACACATCCAGCTTTGTTGATTTAGCTATATGAGAAAGGCACCACGTAAAAGCAGGAAATGACATATATGCCATCATGTTTTACCTAATACCACCTCTACACAAAGATCTTAACCCATATCAGACCCATGTAGGTGAACCCCCTTTGAGGTCAGATTTGCTCTGTGAAAAAGGATCAACACAGGACTCACAGGATTTACCGGCTTAGTACAAACAATGACGGGATGGTCTAGCTGAAAAGAAGTTCTCTGCACATCTTCCAGCGGCTGAATCAGATGCTTTTCAGTACAAGGACAGCAAACTTCAGAGGAAAAAAAGGACTGAAGCACACTGGTAGATTTGCAGCCTTGAATAGTGCAAACAGAGGGCGATCTGTCTGATCTGTGTCTGGTGTGTGTCTTGTATAAATATACAGGGATATAGTGGGTTTAGTGGGTCTCTAGCACACAAACGGAGCCAGGAAGCTATACATTAAAAGTGTAACTTCAAGTGGAAATTAAAGATATCAGCAGCTTATATGGCTGTTACACGAACAACTACGCTCCACGTTTTCAGTCTTACACTGCTGTTTACTGTGCTGATAACGCTTAAATGCTCCTAAACCAAACGGCAGGACTGCTGTTGTATGGAGGTTAGCAGGAGAAAGAGGCAGAAAAGGAGAAACTGGAGGCCCACTGGAGGTCATGACAGACTTGAAACTTCCAACCAACAGCTGTCACAGTGCTTTTCTGCTATAAAATATTCAGTGTTTCATAACACTGCTGCTGTCTTGTTCAGATTTCTCTTGTAAAAACACAGAAAACATAAAACCTCTAACATTGACCTTTGAAGTCCTGATTGCAGACAGCACAGGTGTTTTCCCTGTGGCCAATATCTTTCATTAAAACTTGATTACAATATCAAATTTCGCTTTGTTAATTAATTTTTTCCAGAGCATGTCTGAGGAGAAGTACCGGCCACTCGCATCGAGGCTGCTAGTCGGTAGACCCAGGTGGAAGTTATTGTTGGATGAGATTGGGAGAACCAATAAGCAGTGAGTAGAGTGGAGTATTAATTCAGTGTTATCAAAGGAATTAATTGCTTACATCCCACAGTGTTACTGTGTGTGTGTTTGTGGTTTCAGTAAGCGAGTGGGGGTGTTCTGCTGTGGACCTAAAGGCATCTCCAGGACTCTCCACAGACTGTGTAACTCAGCCTGCTCCTCTGGAACCACCTTCGAATTCAACAAGGAGTCCTTCAGCTGATTGTGCATCAGAGCTGGTCCTATGCACTCTGAGGTCAAATTCAGTTTTAAAAAAAGCAACTTCACGATGGATTTAGTCACACATTTTGGGACAAATTATGTCTATTTGAATTATATTTTTTCAGAATATCTTTGGCCAATCTTGGTTACTTGAAATATTGTACACGTTCATGAAATTATACATCTATTATATGAAACTGGCTAAAAAATAAAATTTACAGACTGTATTTATATTTTATATGCATCCTTGCCCATGGTCACCAAAGGCTGAGCAGTACGATGACTTCACATGCAGCACAAGGCTTTTTTCTCTCTACAGTCCAACCCTGACCGCTGACTGGAGCTCCAGTAGCTTCAGCTTGAGCATCAGAAGACCTGAGTGGCCTCCAAAAAAACTGTACAGTCTAAGCAAATTCAAAGAAGCCAGCTCACTGCACTGATTCTCCACTAATGATGCTCTGCTTTTCTAAAGTTGCTGTTGGATTTGATCTTTTCCCTGACCCACCTCTCCTAGCTGTAAATGTGTTTTCTCATGTTGGAGTCTAATGTGGGAAAAACACACAACCTGGAATTCTGTGGCTCCGAACACAACAGCAAGATAATAATATCTCACAGAAGGAATTCATCTTTCAGTGGACCACAGCCGACATGTCATGCAGGGACCAGACAAACTGTTTTTATATGAACATTTAAGAAGGAGTGGACTGAAGCAAGTTGGAATCACATGGGCAAATCAGATGTGGTAACCACTGACGCCAAACTGGTGTTAAAGGTTTTTTTTCCCCTGAGTGAAGATTCTCAGGCAGTGCAGGCGTTTACTGCAACCAGAAAGCTCTACAGATCCAAGAAAACCTCCACCTCAAGCCAGTATTTCTGCTTAGTTGTTATTTTCATTTATTTATATTGTTAAATGTTATTTGATGTCATGTGAAAACTTCTGCAGGGCTTTGGCAATTCCTCCACAAATGTCCAACGAAATCTTTTTATCTCCAGAAAGCAGTTACTGATAAAAAAAAAGAAATTAGGATATTGGTGGATTTCCAGTTGATTGATTGATGTGTAATTTGTGAGTTTGACGCTACATTTTCAGTAGTTTGTCATATTTCTGTTATTAATTAAACAAACTTCAGACTGTTTGAAACGTTTGTTGTGATTCAAATTGCCTGTAAAATAGTCTTTTTTTAATGTAAAAATTACACATTAGCACGAAACTAAATTTGTGATCATGTGAAATAATACCAGGTAGTTACATCCAATGCACAACTGAGAGCACACATATTAAAAAATATTATGGAGGGTTAGTTTAAAAGGTGTGATTGTCTTGGGCAAGATTTCTGCATAAACAACAGATGAAAAAAACTGACAGTGAAAATTTGGATCAAGTCTGATTTTAATACAGCGTGTACAAATTCATGATTCATCGTTCTTATCAGGATACCGCCAACATTTTATTAGCACCTGTGAAAGATCGCAGGTGCTATAGCACACTTATGGTCCTTTAGCACCAGTGCTAACACACAAGAGGGTGTGTTGGAGATTTGTTCAGTGTATTTACTTGTGTAAAAACAGAGCGGAGCTTTTGTTCTCTTACATTTAAACTTTCTAAAATGATGCTTGGCCATCCTGACCCCTACACATTCACAATAGAGGGGTTCTACTTTGAAATCCTCATGTAGAAAATACATAATTCTAGGAATCTTGAAATAATGCATTTTTCCAATGGAGAGAAAGAGGTAATCAGGGAGTTTTTTTAATGTGTTCTGACCCTGATTTATTCAACAAGAAAGAGATAATGTGACTTTTAACCTGAGAGAGTCAACCACAGCAACTACAAACCTGGCCTGAGTTTAGATGATAAAACATGTCCTTTGCTTCTGACTTTTCCTCGAGCTTTAGTGACTTCAGTTGGATTTTAGTGAACTGGCCACTTTTATAAAGGTCAGTGTATATATATGTTGATCGATATATAGTCATATATCTGTTTAAATACAATGACTTTCCTGTAAACAGGATCACAGTTAAATACAATGAAATAATAAATTATATGAATGCAGCTGTGTTTCATGTCAAGAAAAAGTTGCCAAGGACACAATAAGATCACATTTTATGGTCGCTGACAATTGACAATTGAGTGTCTAAATATTCAGTAAATGTAACCCAAGGTGAACACATCGCTGTTCAAATACCCACAAGAGAAATTTCAATCAAGTGTATGAATCTCTACATGTGCATTAGAACATTGACCTGTGTTGTAGTGTACAGATGTTTGTCTGAAAGTCCGTCAGTTTGTGTGTGTGTGTGTATACAGTACTTCCACCATGTATCAGCTGAATGTATAAAGTATAAGGGACATTTTCCTGATTGAGTTCCTGCTCCTAGTGCGTAATCCCCATTTAAATTGTGTCAAACCTTAAAGGTTAGTTCCCCCAGATCACCCCAAAAACACATTTTCCCGATGTACAACTACTGCTATGTAGCCATGCACTATTTTCTGTGGTTTTGATAAATCTGTCTCTAAGACTCTCAACCGCCCAAATACACTGGAGCTGAATGGGATTTTGCTTGTGTTGCTTAAAACAGTGAGAACATTTGACAGCATTTGAAAATTCAGCATACAGAAGTATTTCTCTTATTGCTACAAGAAAATTGTCCAAATAAAAACAGTGGACCTGCGGCAGTGTTCTGGAAAGACGTAATGTAGCTGTTAAGTTTTTGAAATGTCATATTTTAATGTTTTGAGCACCATAAATGAAATTCACTTCACCTCCATTATATTTGGGTGCAGAAGGCTCAGCAGTAGATATCTCAAAGGCAAATATAACACACACAACTCTGACATTTAAAAAAAGATGCTTTATATCTCTTGTAACTTGTATCTTCATCTCCTAATATAAAATGTATGACAGAAAATCTAAAACTAATGCTTTTACCAGGATTCACAGCATCCATTTGCCTTATGAAAATGTCCCTATTACTTTGTACATTTATACAGCTGTGTTTACAGTATCTGTGTGTGTGTTACAGAGTAGTCTGATAGGAGGCTGAACCTTCCTCTGAGCTGCTGTTAAGTAGCGGCTGACTCTCGCCATAACTCGACACCTTCTTCCTCCTCTGGTTACGCTTCCATTTCCTTCTTGCAACTACAACCAGTGCAGCAAAGACTGCGGCAATGAGTGCCCCGAGGATCCCAGCTCCCAGGAGCCACTGCCAGATCTGCTGGGCCTGCTCAAGGTAGGGTGTCAGGAACTCCTGCATAAACCTCTGGCCTATGGTGGAGACAGACAGGATAAGACGGTTTGTCCTCAAAAAATTGTAAAAACAAAACATATTTACTGGACATGTTTGTTTTTCTGTACTGACCAGGGTCCAAAAGATAGGCGTATTCATATCCCAGAACCTTGTTGGACAGGAAATATTCTCCATTTCTATAAAGAGGCAGGAAGGGCACCATAAAGTAGCCATCATTGTGGCCAATGGCAGCATTGGCACGTGGATAGTTGGATCGGAGAGGCTGGTGGGTCCTGAGCCAGCGCTCAAAGATGCTGTAGAGGAGAAAAGGAGAAACAGAGAAAAGTAGAGAAAAAAGAAAGAAGGGTGGTAGAAAGAGGGGAGAAATCATATGAGGAAAAATTGGAAGGAGCAAGGAGAAAGACAAACATACAGGAAGAAGAAGAAAAAGAAATATTACAGTAAATATGTAGCTATATCCATGTTCTCCACCAGAGAAGCTATCAGAGAAGCTTTCATGTGTAAGTCTGAAAATGCAGTTGAAATACAAAGTGTTTAAATATGTTTCACTCTCTTAAACAGTGGTATGATTTTAATATGAGCTGTAAAGAATGTCTTATTTATTTATCTTCCTGTTAAAATATTAGGAGGCCCTGATCAGTAACTATGTTACATTTAGGGGCTGATTTCAGAAATATCTTGAAACTCACTGGTAATCATTCTCTAAACCTTTTCTGTAACTGTCCTCTTCAACCCTTATGTCTTTTATCTTTTTTGTCTTTCTTGTTTAATTCCTGTGTTCTCTCCCTCTTTCTTGTTTCCCACACATGTAGTTTTTACATTAAGTGGTTATTAATGTGGTTATTTACTGCAGCAAATAGAAATGATCAACCACATGAACAATGTCAGCATTTTGTAACCATGATGTGTGGAGTTTTTTTGTGTGCCATTAGTGGACAGTTATGTGTGTGTTACTGTACCTGTCTATGAACGCGTGATGCAGCAGAAATATGGGGTCATTGGCTGAGCCCTGCACTGAGGACATGGAGCCGTTCATGAAGACGTGCAAGGCGTTGTGCATGGTGCTCTGACCCGGCACTGCCATACCTGTCTCAGGACTGGCAAAACCTGCAGGAGAGAAAGAGAGTGAGAATAGGTATGTGAGAGAAGTGTAACAGAAAGAAACAATGAGAGTTACTGAGGTGTAGAGAGAGGGGTGGGAATAACAGATGGGAGAGGAAAAATAGAAAATAGGCAGAGAGGTTTACATGAAGGAGGGGGTGAGTAAAGAAACCATGAGTAAGATAAGAACTGAGAGATATTTGTGAACAAGTTCATTAGGAAAAAAGATGATATGTATAGAAATTTGTCTTACAGCCCAACAAAATGTCAAAATTGTTTTTAAAACTACTTACAGACACTGGGAAATCCTGTTACTATAACTACAGTTGAAGTTTTAATGAAATTGAATAGATTTGATAAAGTCACTTGTAAGATTTCAAGTGTTGTTTCACACACAATTGAGAGGCTTTTGATAGTAAGATGGATGTTCTCTGCCACAATGGCAAGCAAGTAACCTGACTAAAGACTAGCTCGGATGGAAATTGCTTCAAGGAAAAAAACATTTAGATTTCTGTGAATATGTGGACCTTTAGGTTCAAACTAATGTTAAATATTGCAAAAATAAATCTGCTGAAATCATTTCTGGTGCACCATTGCTTTAAAAAGATGCCAACATTATACCTTTACATAAGAAAACAGGCTTGATATTTTTATAAACCAAGAAAATTGAATTATACAAGGCTGGCAAGGTTTTAGTTTGAGGCATATTTTGAGCATCTGTTACGTGGGCGCATATATTTCTATGCTTTTGTTTGAGTTTGTGTTTCAGTGTTTATTGGTTTATTTTAGTGCACATGTAATTGTGTTTCTACACCTTGTGTTAACCAAATGGGCCAACACTCATTCACTGGATTACAAGATTAGAACAAAGATTATGTTCCGATTCAATGGTTAAGCTTGGAAGTACAGAAATAGAAATATGAGTGTGTGTGTGTGTGTGTGTGTGTGTGTGTGTGTACCCTCTAGGACGTTTCTGAAACTCATGTTGGAGAATCGGTCCATGGGTCCCGTCTCGTATGCAGGGAGGCCCACAGTGAAATCCACATCAGCTGTTGTGGGGAGTCGCTGCACGCGGTTCGTATCATGGTTGCCAGGGTTACGCAACAGTGGACCCTCCCCAGTAGCATTACACAGTGCCTCTCGGCTGTTGTATTCCTCTGGCTGGGTGCAGATTACCTACACAAAACGTACAAACACACACACACACACACACACACACCAGACAGACAGACACACACACACACACACACACACAGTGAGCTACTTAGAGTGTATAGACCTTTATAAAGCTTTCACCATCAACATGGGTTTCTGTGCTCCATTAGCTGTAGATAAGTGACTGAAATGAACAGAGAAGGAAAGTGGACTGAATATAAAGGAGTGCAACAACATAATATCCTGCTGTTTGCATGATATAAACAAGCTGTCCATTTTCTTGGAGCGTAAGCCTGCATAAATACTTGAGAAGACAAATTCTTAACTCTTAAGACACTGATCTTGAAGTATAAGACACAGAGTGCTACAAACTACAGCAAGATGTCTGACAGATTCCTCTAACTAACTCAGAACAAAGGTGACAAAACCTCCAAAATAGGATTTTCACTCTGATCTTTTACATTGGCTGGATCAATTTAGAATGAATCATTACAATTTTTGTGCTTCCAACCAAATCTCTCATTCATTTGGATTAAGAGGATTGCAAACAAAACAAGCCTTTGTTTATTTGTGGAGGATTGGGATTTTTCAGTGTCTTAATAACGGTTAAGGCAGATTTGCATATACATCTACGCATACTCAAACATGCATGTTCTCAGTCTCTCACACACACAAACACACACACACACACAGCCACAAAGAGAGAGACAAACAAATGTTCTTACCTTCCATGAAGAGAAGACAGAAGCAGGGCTGATGAGGTTGGGATTGAACGAGCTGCGTCCACCCATCAGACTATCGGTGCAAACCTCACAGGTCCGGGCATCCCTCCAGTCCCAGTATGGGATGGTGAAGTTAAAATCTCCTGTTAACTTCCTTATCTCATTCTCCCAGTGGAGCAGATAGACTCGATGCCAGGGCAGAAATGCTGCAGATTCATGAGCAAAGTCGATGTCCCTCCATACATTCCCCGGCCCTCCCAAGAAGGCGTCCCGGGACACATAGTAGTGCATCCAGACAAACAGGTCATAGGTGTTGATGTCAGAGAACATGGGGTTCTCACCATTTTCACCCATCTCTGCTCTGGTTGCTGTGGAGATGACGTAGTCACGGCTGACGGTGTTCTTAGCCAGGTTCAGGTAGGAAATGAACTTCTGTTGCTCGGAAGCTGACAGGGTCAGGATGTTTCGGCGCACTGATTCCCGGTACTCTGCACAGTTTGCACCCCAGTAACCAAATCTGCATTCTCCGCAGTTAAAACCTCCATAGTTCCCAGCACAACGACATGTCCGGTTGAAGAAAGCTAAAGGCCAGCGCTCTCTGTCATCAATCCCACTGTGTGGGTACTGGGGCCCGTGGGGCTCATCTGAGACCTCCACCTCTGTGCAGAAACCACGGCCTGACAGAGCACCGCAGGCTGAGCCATCACCATCCCACACTGGGCAACACTCTTTGGTCCGTAGTCCCTCTGAGTTGGCACATGGGCGAGGGAATTGGCATAAACAAGTCCCGAGAAGCTGCAACAGAACTATAGATACACAGAGGCTCCTCATGATGAACAGTCAGAATTGCTCCAGTCTTAACCACAGTAGGGATATAAAACAACACAATGGAGAAGCTTCACTGCAGAAAAGTTACATCAAGTGAGAAGGGTACAAGCAGAGAAATACAGGAGTTCACATTCAACCAAATTTAATGGTTGCTGCAGTAGAATTAAATAAATGAAAACAAAAAAGCTCCACACAGTATAGGTACCTGAATTTATCGGGAAGCAACCAATTACTACCTAATTTAAAAATTGCAGTGTGCCGGTTTTTGACAACTTCTACCCCGCTATTCTACCATCTAACCCTCCAACCTTCTTCCACCCTCTCTCTCTCTCTTACACCCAGCCAACAGTCTCCTGTTTTCTCCCTACTCGTTGAGCCGTTTTGGGGGCCGTCCTCTGACAAAGTGTGTGATCTCATTGTGATCTCACACACTCAATAAGGCTCACACACACCATCACATGCTGAGGATAATATTCCTGATTCCTCTTTCATTTTGTCTTGAGACCAGCTGAACTCTGCTCCAATATACCTCAGGCAAAAATGTGTGTGTGTGTGTGTGTATGTGTGTGTGTGTGTGTGTGCGCGCGCACCACTACCTCCCCTTAGCCAAGCCTGGCCAGGAATGAATACGTGATCAAGTAAGTGTAAGTGTTAGAGAGACAGCGAGAGAAAAGAAAAAGTAGATAAATGAGTGTAAAATTGATATTATATAGTATATGAATCAGAATCAGGTCATGTGCCACTGTGACCTTAAAGTCTGCAGGTTTTCAGTGTGGCCAAACTCTAGGTTTGTCTTCCTCTGTTTGAAAGTGTGGCGATCAGTGTATTTGGTGGGTGTACTCTATTCGGAGTTGTCAGTATGCTGCAGGAAAGACTAAAGGGGGAAAACGGCTGAATTAGGTGCTACCTGCAAGCGTAATGTTGACTGCTTTTCAGCTGATGATGAAACACTGGTTCTGTAATTGAGAGTGCCTTAGACACTGTGTTACATAATTCAGCAACAGAAAGTTAAACGTTAAATTACTGTCTGTCTTTCTGCTATGTTAAGTCATAATTCAGTACAAACTTAAATAAAATGTCAGACCAATACAGCCTTTCCAATTGGATTCATGTATGAGCAGTCTCCATTCTTTGCCGTGCTGTTGGTAAGTTGAAGTAGTTATTCTGTTTTGTGTGCACAAACTTTTGACTCATTTAACACCATGTAGAGTCAGTACCTTCTATACACAATCACTTTAAGAAACTACTTGTTTAAAATGACAGCACATGACACAGCGTAGATGGACACAGTTGTTTGATTATTGCTGATTGATTATAATACTTGTCTGAGGGGTAGACATGAGATGTTTGTGGTGGCTAAATAGTTAACAAATTTGAACAGTGACTGTGAAAGACAGTATTATTATTTCAATATTTCACAATGTTTAAAAACGCCATTTTATGGCACCAGCACTGTCTGTAAACACCAAAGCTCAAGAAAAACATCTGCCAGGGAATCATATCAGTCAGTGCAGAGCCATGAAATAAACAAAATGTGTAACATGAGGAACACTTGATGGGATTTAACATTTAAAAGCCTGACTGTAGCTTGTGTTTACAGGTGTTTACCTGTAAACACAAGCTACAGCCAGGAGCAGTTTTTGAATAAACTGTCAAAATAGCTCTTATTCCCTTACTGGATTTCTCTGATAAGCTTTCATTGCTTCCATCCCTCACAGCTCATTGCTGTTGTTAAGAGCATGTCCACATTATAGACTTCATTTATGACTTTATATGTTGTGCATGAAAATGTGAGTTTAAATCTAGTTTTGTGCCACATAAATGAAAACAGGCTGTTGGAGTTTTTCTCTTATTCCATTACAGATGAGAACATATATTTTGTTTCTGTCTTGCTTTTCTTCCACTTTTCCCCTCCAATAGTTTGTTTAAGTGAGAAGTGATTTTCATGTGCCACTGTCATTGCATACAGTTTACAGGCCATAATTTCATTGTGGTGCATGTGTTTGTGCATCTGTGTCTGTAAACACATGCAAACACAGAGTTCACAGGTATTATGTAAAAATGGCTATCTTGATATTATTATTAAACTGTTTATTGCACAAATGGTAAAAATATTATTGTGACCATCAGTGAAGGAAGTAGTACTCACATCTTGTATTTAAGTAACAACACCACAATGTAAAAATACTCCATTACAAGTAAAAGCTCAGCAATTAAAATCTTACTTAAGTAACAGTACAGAGGAATTATCAGCAAAATTAACATAAAGCATTGAAAGTAAGTACATTCTCATAATGCAATGGAATGCTTTGTCAATGTCACATTATATTATTGGATTATTATTGATAATGTGCTCTGTAAGCAACATTTTCATATCCTAATAGATGGAGATTAAGCTACTAACTACTTAACATACAGTTCGGTACTTTAATCTATAAGAAGACATCATATTTTATGAATTAATCACATGTTTAGAGAATCTGAATCTGCAAAGTAAATAGTAACTATAGCTATCAAATAAATGCAGTGGATTAAAAAGTGCAATAATTCTACAATTACTTCATTTTTTTGCTTTATTAGGTCACAGTAAAGTAAATGTTATATTCCACCACTGGTGATTATGGAGGCAATAAAGTTGTTTGTGTGATAAATACTTTGTATATTATATTACAGTTTTTCTCCATCGCTTACACGCTATAACTGGGCCTATTAACTAAACATCCCAAACCATGACGCCATCTATCAAAAGACAGACCCATTTCCCAAAACTATAAACACTATTCCCCTGTTTTCACTTCACATTAACTCAAGTCATCACAGCTGGAACTCAATTAACACATAACTCCCCAGGTGGAAACACTGAGAGTCAAAATTGTTCACACACCAATCAGAACCTCAGGATAGATAGATAAAAGGGCCATGGGTCAGTTCACTTTGAACAACGGATCCAGAAAGACCTGAGGCAGAATAAATGTGATTTCTTTCTTCATGTACAAACTGTTTTTTTCGTTGTTTTTTATGGGTAAATACATGGAGATTATTTTATATACTGTACTGTACATTTACTTTTTCCACTCACTTTCAGTTTATTTTGTTACAATACATTGAGGAATTTAAAAAATTGACAATTTATACATGTGTTGTGTCTTTATATTTTGTTCATCATGTAAAGAGGTTGTTCTGGGGGGGGAAACCAGAAGCACCATTATTCATTGCATTAACAGGTTTTCACAGTAGTGTTTTGAATTGAATCTTACCAGTGTGTGCTTGTCTGTGACGTCTGAAGGCAAAGTTTGGTTGAGGTGTAACATTACATGGTTTTGACTTTGAAGTTTGTGAAGATAAGTGTGCATTTATGCACTTGGAGTTTTGGGGAAATGGAGCATAATTTTATGAAATGTGTCTTGGCAGTCGAGAAAAACTGTGTCAGTATAATATGTAAAAATAAAATGTTACATACTTTAAATAAAAGTTTAACAAAACTGAGTAACATTTTATTCTAATTACATAATCACATAATCACAGACTACAATAAGTCTTTGACATCGCCCTCATCATCTGTAGCCTACCACATGGTACAACGTGACGATCATAAGCACAATGCAAGAATGTACAATACGTGGAAAAAGACAGAGGAAGAAAGTGAGAGAGTTTATTTCATATGCATTGCCTCCTCAGGTTCTGTAGACTAGTACAGTCGGGCTCAGGGGCAGAAAGTCATCTGCGCAAACCTCGGGATCACAAGCCGGTCACATGCTGCCGCAGCCAGGCACGGGATGCAGCTTATCCCGCTGCAGGAACGCAGTGGAGCGCACAGGAATGACCATCACAGGATAAACCTGTCCGCAGGGCTCCCCAGAGAGAGAGAGAGAGAGAGAGAGAGAGAGAGAGAGAGAGAGAGAGAGAGAGAGAGAGAGAGAGAGAGAGAGAGAGAGAGAGAGGAGGACAGACTGTGTGTGTGTGTGAGAGAGAGAGAGCGAGAGAGAGAGAGAGAGAAGCGGAGGGGGGGGGGGGGGTAATAGTGTGTGAGAGAGAGACTGTGTGAGGGGGGTGGGGGGACAGAGTGAGAGAGGGAAAGACAGATTGTGTATTGTGTGTTTGTGAGAGGGAGAATTTCTCCTGTGAACTTTCTAAGAATTTCACCTTCAGTAAAGCTCTCAAGTTACAGCAGTTCACCCAAGCACGTCCTGGGTATTTCAACATCCACATGACATCAAGTAAAGATGCTTTTGAGACCTTCTTGTAAATCTTTTTTTGCCTCAGAATAGACACAAGAGGGCAGTGTGATCCGTTTCTTGCCTGAAACACAAGAACTCAGGAATAGTATCTGTCACAGCGTGATTATTGCACACAGGTAAGAGTTTCCTCCTCATCAGTAGTTATGAGACAGGATGGGGGGAAAAGTATTGATGATCTGACCAACTGGCGTTTCTTACAATTATTTGACTGTGCTTCCTTGTTTTTTTTTCATTCCAGCAAGCTTATTCATATGCACAGATGAAAGATGAATCTGCCTGATCTCTACTACATTAGCTGAACATAATTTGCACCTTGTTGCCAAAGGAGATAATCTGTGTCTATATAATATGTGCTCGAAAATCAGAACATTACGTTCAAGCCAGGAGTGATAGAAAGAGAAAATTGTTGGAATAAGTTTCTGTAAGAGTTGATTATGTGTATGTGTGTGTGTGTGTGTGTGTGTGTGTGTGTGTGTGTGTGTGTGTGTGTATGTGTGGTCCAGGTATTCCTCACATTGTGGGGACGTAAATCTGTTTACACGGTCATGTTGTGGGGACTCACCTTCCTTATGGGGACAAAAAGCAAGTCCCCTTAATGTAAAATCAATATTTTTAGGGTGAAGACCTGGTTTAAAGTTAATGTTAGTTTAGGGTTATGTTAAGGTTAGGGTAAGTCTCCAGGAAATTAATGTAAGTCAATGTAATGTCCTCTGAAGTGATGGAAACACGACTATGTGTATGTGTGTGTGTGTGTGTGTGTATACTGGAAGAAATGAAAAGTGCTGAAGTAGTACAGTCAGAGAGTTTGACCCCATGACCTGCATAACCTTATGCTCTGCATCTGCATCTAGAAAGTGGGCAGATAGATAGATAGATAGATAGATAGATAGATAGATGGATAGATAGATGTTTTCTACTCTTAGTGTGGCGCCATTTTCTCTGGATTGTGCACATGTTCTTATTTCATGTCTGGGGATAAAATTAATATACTGCTGCAGCATCCTCAGTCTGTGTGCTATCCTTTTTATCAGGGCGTCTTGGTAGTCAGAGACACAATGACAGCTTTTCAACGTGTGCTGACAGTTTACATCGACACTGAGACTGCTTTTAATTCGCATGCACCAAGGAACAGACAGCCGGTGGATCTGAGGACATACTCCATTTTAAAGTGTGTTGATTTTGCATTTCTCTGCATGTCGTGTGTAAAATAAACACAGTGGGTTATGCTATATTACATACTAAACCTCCATTCTCTGCATTGGGCTTATCATGGAGATTTATGTCATTTTTTCTCACAATAATGTTATGATACGCAAAAAAAAAAACAAACAAACAAACTGTCAAAGAGGTGAAATCTTTTCACTTGATGACAGTTTGAACCTTTTCAACATTTCTGTAGAGATGGGTAGGTGGACAGATCTGCTTTTTGTCAAAATGTCAAATGAAAAATGTTGTTTTTATGGTAACTAATAACATTATTTTAACTGACTGGGGAAGATTTGAAGATGTAGAAGAGGATATAGATGTACTGAGGCATTTTAGGATGTACATAAAGCACTTGTAAATGTAAATCATAGACATGTTTAGTAAGTGTAAAATATGGGCTTATCAGGAATAGATTTTGAATGTCAGAAGCTTGTTGTTTTGTAATTGACTTAAAACAAATATTTGACATTAAAAACGTGAGAGTGATGTTTCATAACTGACGTCCTTGTTACTCTGTTGGCATTATGTAGGTTTTTTTTCTCCCTATTTGTCCTACTTAGAGAGGGACTATCACAGACAAGTGACAACCCTGTAAATCAGCTATGTGTCTATGGCAACCATGGGTATCCACTGTTATTTTGAAATGCCACTGAATAATTGATTTGCAGACTGTGACACTGACTCTGTTGTGCTTGTGATTTGTGTAGGAGTGTGCTGAAAAGAGAATTTTACCCTATAGATGTTTACATGCTTGTTGCACACTTATACATAGTTATACAACAAGTGTACACGAACACACATACACACACGCACACAGAGTCCAGGTATGTTTCATAGGGTGTCCTTGTAGCGATTGTTGTATCACTGTAATCTTATTTTACTCTAACTAGAGGACCTGTCGCTATGTGATGCACTCCACCGTAGCCCACACACTCTGCTAAACGGTGTCAGTGTCAGATTACGCACATACAGTGTGGTAACTGGATGATTTTCATCTATCATACATTTCAATCCAATTCCCCCCCTGCTACAGGACACTCTGCTCCAGCACATGTCATTGATTTGCCTCAGTTTCATCAATATTAATTCACTTATTGATCCAACTTTGCATCAATCAAGTTTCAAGTGTCTCTTGTAGTGATTAATGAGTGGTATCTGTGTGTGTGTGTGTTTGTGAGAGAGAGAGAGAGAGCGACAGAGATTGACTGGCATCAGATGAGACAAACTGAGCTGATCCATTGGCTGTTTGTTTGATTTTCTGTTTTACTACAACAGCAAGGGGTTGCCATGGAAATGTGACCCAAGGTCATTCTGGCCTAAAGAAAAACAAGGACAAGATGGGATGTGACAGCGCACAGAAACTTCCTGTGTCTTGGGGTCCTCGTTGCATTGTGGATGGTTATGTGAGTAAACAAGACTACCAGAATGTAGCCTTCTTTAATCAATTGTTTGACGGTGCATCATTGATCCTCCTCAACTCCAAAGGCTTGGAAGTATCACATGTTGTATGTATTGTAGTTGTGTTCATGTGGTCTTTGGTAAGTGCATCAAATAATTCGGATCAATGAGAAGTCCCTGCAACGTGTAAATTAAAACAAAGTTCCAGTGTTCTTGTTAGCAGCCTGATTGTTAATCAAAAGCCTTTATAGAGAAGTGGAAGTTATAAAGTGGGGCAGGTTCAGACTGGACATCAAGACCTCTGAAGGACACTGTCCTGCTCCTGATTTGGGAAACCAAACCAACTTGATTTTCATTATAACAAAATGTCAATCAATCAACAATCCTCTAATTAATGTCAGATCTGTTTATACTGTATGACCAATATTGTCCAAGATAAGTTGTTAAATAGGGCCATATGTTAAATATAGAATATAACTGGAACCTACTGTAAATAGTAGGGTAGACACACTGAATCTACCTCTTCACACCGTCTTCCAGCAAAGACACACTTCACACAAAGACACAAATTTGTGAAATTGTGCGAAAAAGAGCAGATAGAGAGAGAGAGAGTCTGTTTATGTGTGCCTGTGCACTCATATGTTTGCCTGTTAGCCCATGTGCCCATGTCAAAACAAGATCAGAAAAGTGAAACGGAGAGAATGAGAGAGATAAAGGTCAAGGGTTAGTACAGCTATCACTTCATCAGCTAAAGCTACATCCAGCCTGCATGTGTGTGAGAAAGATGGTGTTGTGAATTTGTGCAGTTGTGTGTGTGTGTGTGTGTGTGTGTGTGTGTGTGTGTGTGTGTGTGTGTGTGTCTATGCTCTTTTAATGGTCCACTAATCCTAAATGCATTTGGCTGGCAAATTAATCCAAGCCTTGTCATAGCCGAGCTCTAAACCCCCCCATCTATCCCATGCTCCCCTCTCCCTGTCTCTCCCCTCGATCTCTCGTTCTTCCTCTCGGCTATTCTCGATCAGTATCCGTCTCCAGATGGTATCTTGGAGGTAGGTGTGATATCGAGAGCGAAAGAGAGAGAGAGATAGAGACAGGGACACAGTGACAGGGACAGAGAGGGTGACTGACCTGTGACGCGAACGGAGCCTCCTCATTGGAGCGGAGAGAGAAATAGAGAGAGAGCGAGAGAGAGAGAGAGAGGTGTTCATTTGTTGCCATAGTGAAAAAGTAGATTAACCACCGCGAGCATGATGCCCTGATGGACGCGTGAGGGATGCTGTGTTTCTTCAGAGACATTCACCTGTCCTGCAAGTGCAAGTAAAGGTATGTGACTCTATTTCAAACCGCAAAGAAATTTTTGTCCATGCACTTTTTTTTTCTTACACCGGTCAAGTTCATGTACTGGAATTTATATCAAAGTGAGAACAACAAGGGGAGTCTTCCTCAGATAACCCCATTTATGGACCTATTCAGGAGAATATATAATGTTGCCCATATGAAACAGTGTTTATGGAGGGCTACTCACTGAGAGCTGATAGCGACCTATATTAGCACATATGGTATTTTTTAATCTCTTATAATCCTTTCTAGTTTCACTGCAAGATTTATGTAACGTTAGTATCATGGTTCTGTGTAACACTGAAGTTGTTTTAGCCCCTTTGTTGGCATACAATAAGTCACATTAACAAACAAATTCCCCAGAGACAAGAAAAGCACAAAAAAGGGAAAAAAGGGTCATCATATTGCCATCATGTTGCCTATTCATTATGGCATTTGTGTATACTGTGTATCTTGCGAGGCGTCTGTAATAACGAATAAAATAAGACAAAATCTTTATTACTGAATGAACTGAGACTAAAAGTTTCCATCCCATTAAAAATGCACAAGCAAGTCTGTTTTCATGCAAAAACCCCAAATAGCCCATGGTTGCTGGCAGTATAGCAGCCAGTGTCAGTGTTATATGGCTGGAGACGTTTTCAGGGGAGCGGGATGTTTCCATTAGATTTGTATTGATTTTTTATCTTTAATGATTTGGTCCCCGAGGGTCTAGGTGGAGGCCAGCCGAAGCTGTATAGGTTAATGGCTCTTTACTCCTGTGACCGCTATGAAACTTCAAATGATATCGATCACCTCCACTGCATCGTTATCCCAGCCCACAGTGTCACCTCTGATGTCTATTTGATCAGAAAGGAGGGAGAGATGCAGAGAGTCCGCCTTCATCCTACACTTCAGACTGTCATGGACACGCAGTAGCTCTATTTGCAACATGGCTTTGTGTGCCTTTCCTGATCAATCAGTCTATTTGAAATGATCAAAGCCATACGTAATGTATAGAGGCAAAAGACAGGGGGATCAATAAAGAGGAAAAAAGACAGAGAGAGATGGACGCGAAGGAAATGGAGAAAATCGTGTTTGTGTGAAAGAGACAGACACAGAGATGAAGACAGAGAAAGTAATACACTCGTTACACAAATCGATAGCAAATGTTCAGCTTGACACAATTACACCCCCGGTGTTCTTTCGCTGTTTCTTTTTGTTGTTCCCTCTGCTAGTGTGAGCTTACATGGCATTATAAATCTTGTCCAAAAATTTTGGGCGATGTAGTAAGTCATAAAAGCACAGCCTACTTGAATTTTAGAATTTTAAATCAAGAAAACGGAAGGGTAAATGACAAGGGGAGGGGGGAAGGACGCGGTTCTCTGCTCTGATTGGCTGAATCACATTCGAACCCTGTTCAGGTGTTATGGTCTTTACGGTACCCCCTCGAAATGTCGCCCTTACCTTCGAATAGCTAGCTTAGTATCGGCTTCCCACTTCAGTAGGTTATGGTTAGGCGTCGTAGAGATAATTGGTCAAGGTAAATGTAAAATTGTGTTTAGGTTAAATATGAGGTTAAAGAAGACGACTTGTTGGGGTCAAGGCGGAGGAAGGCTGCGCTTGGGACACAAATCGATGGGGAAACAAACTTCGGCAAAACACCTGTTCCGCACGTTAACTGTGTGCGTAGCTTAGCAACGTAGTTGAGCCACTGCTTAGCTAGTTAGGTTAAGGTTATACTTTGCGGACGAATTTAAGGTTAGTTACCAAATGTGAATTATCAGGAAGTCTAAATGGATACCAGTAATAAGTTTATTGATAAACTTCGTCACTCCATGGTTTATGAGAGGCCTATTAAGCTAAAAAAAAAATAGGCTAGGCTAACGGCAAGCTTAGCGAGATACGCATCAACCTGTTCTCCTTTAGGCTAGGTAGTCAATTTTTTTCTTAAGCAAGGCTTCTCTAATTTGTCTTCACTTCTCACCACATCAGGTAAGAAAAGGTAGGAGGAGAAGATAGACGAGGTGAAAGAAATGTTAAAAACCCAATTCAAAAGACCCATAGGCACAGTCTCACAGTGCCAATTAACGTCATGGGGGGAGATGAGAGGAGGTTAAACTGAAAAGTAGGGGGTTTGGGCATAATTGGAGAGAGATAAATGAGAAAATATGGGTAGAGGACTGTAGGAAAATGTTTATAAAGATGAAGAGTTGGACGGGGGTGGATGAGAGGTAAAAGAAGAGAAGGTAAAAGTAGCCGAAAGGAGAGGTGAAATGGGTAAGTTATGTGTGGAGGAAGAGGAGAGGAAAAGGGGTGGGATGAAGGAGAGAGGTGTTTTGAGAGGGGCTCAGGTGTGCGTGACTGGAAAACGGAGGAAGCTCGGAAGCTGCACAGCAATCAGAGGCAGCTCCGTGTGTATGTGTGTGTTTGACATTGGACTACAGTATCGTCAGGATCTTTTTTTCCTGTGATAGTAACTTGCAACCTAATTATCTAGCGGGGTTGTGCCGTTGACGTCAAACAGGCATTCCTATAAGGTAAGACATGCTGTTTAGATTTTGCACAAATAGCCTATATACCCTTGAAGAAAATGACTTGTGATTCACTGGATATTTATATGGAGACTTATCCTGTCTCTTCTTCGCTGTGTGTCTGCTCAGAGTGATTTTGCACTTATCACCCCCCCGTAATAACCCTAAAATGACTTATTTCCAGTGATATGTGGACGAGTTATCCTTGCATTTATGTTAAAGGTTATGTATCCCGTAACCGTGTATAGCGTCGCAAAGGAAAGCAGCCAGTTGCATTTGATGTATAGGGGATCCAGCCATGCCATTGAGACAGAGAAGGATCATAAACCCGGTTTTCATCGGTGCATGCTGTAGCCATGTTCATTTCAGACAGTGTCTCTGTCATGTTTTGCAATATTCGCTCGCCATAAAATCTTGTCTGTGTGTGTTTGATTCGGTGCAAATGATGGACTCTGATCTCTCGTTGCGGCTGACGGATGCAGCGCTGCGCCAGGCATTGTTGATGTCTCTGGGTCCTTTTTTTTTTATCCTTGGAGATAAACACTTAGACCAGACGTTTATGTGTGTATGTCAGTGATTCATTAAATATCACAGCAATCAATGAATTCCTTTATCGGGGCGTTAAATGAGTATATAAATGCAACCACAGAATTAGTAAAAAAATATAAAGTACAACGAGGTCGCTGCAAACCGAGGATTGAGTATAGACTGCTAGTATAGACCGCGAGTCCCTGTTGAAACATTGTAGGATGAAGTGATTTCAGGTCAGAGCTTGTTGGAGTTGTGCAGGCGCTGCTCTGTCACACCTTGTCTGATGTCGCTGCTGCAGCAGGTGAAGTCGAAACTGTGTTGGGACTCCCTGACGACAATGACTATACATGTGTTATTGAGACTGATGTGATGCACTGTAGGTACTGACTTTGTCACTGGTGTGGACAGAGATTCTGATGCTGTTTGACAACTCCATGTCCTTTATTGTCTGATGAGGTCATTCATTAACATATTTTATTTATTTATTTATTTATTAATCCTTATTTAGCCAGATAAATTGACAAAGAAAAAAAAAGGGCTATAGCAGACAGAGATGATGTACCGAGAGATGTAGTTTCACATGGAAGGACAAATCTGTGATATTTCACCTGGCTAAATGAGTGTTGGCGTCTCCCAGCTGTAGTGATGTCCTTTGTCTGAGCACCAGGAACAGCTACTAGTGGCACTTAGATAATCCTAGAAACAAGGCAGCAATTAGTGATGATGGAAATAAGCCTTTAAACCTATTAAAACTTACCGAAACGTGTTGTGTCCTGGAGCTCAGGTGCAAAAAATAGTACCTCTGTCCACTCAGGACACGGAGGCACATGGAGACACATTGTCAGCAAAAGCCTTCCCTAAATAACTGAAGGTTCCTGAAATATTACTGCTTCCTGAAACTGTGTACACAACAGGAAAAAAAAAACAGTGTGACCCATTTTTGTTTCCAGCAAATAATTTAAGAACCACTATGATATGATATCTGTTGATGGTATTTTCTCTACGTTTCTATGGACATTCACGTCCCTGTGTTTTTTATTGTGAAAGGGAAGGTGGTATGTCTTCTATCCATAGAGAGAAATAGGCATACCCTATTATGTAAAGATGTGCATAACCCATACATGTCACACCTTTTATGTCAGCTGGTATTTCAGTTATCTATTGCTAGCATGTCACTGAGAGATGCACACATTTCAAGAGGCTGATTGGTGATTACAACAGAAATAGAAGAAGGATCCTCTTCACTCTGAGGATTGTGTGGACGCGTGGACATCCGTTTGTGTGTGTCATAATGTGCCTGCATTTTCCATTAGCATGTTTATGTCTCTGTGTGAATATGTCTACAGAGAATATTTGTGGTCAGCATTCTGATATGCAGCCTCTTCTTCCCTCATTTAAGCATTAAAAAAATTAAGTCAGTTATGTTTTTATAGTCAACATCAAGCTGCTCAGATGATGGAGAGAGAAACCGCAATCTATTTCCAAAACTCCAGAGGCTGCCCCCTGCCCCATCATTAATTAGAAACACAAATGTCTGTGCGTCATACAGATGAAGATAGAGGGAATAAATGTGTTTGCATATGAGAGATGCTTTTAAATAAATTGTAATAGTTATTGTCCCTGTTTAATGCAGAATAAATTAAATGCTTTCCCAACAAATAAAACAGTGTCAGCCCTAATGAAACTGATTGAATTAAAACTAAGACATAGAGGGAGGGAGAATGTTTGTCTCTGCCTAAGTTGTGTGTTTATGTCTCTGTAAAAGTTGATTTGGAGGGTTTGGAAGGTTGTTTTTATAATGCCCTTGTGCATAGTTTGGATAGAATTAGAGATATGAATGCCTAATGGCGTGTGCAAGATGTTTGTTTAGGGAATGAGGATTTGATTTTCTTTTCCTTTCAGCTTCAGTTAGGCCCACGCAACAAGAGAGGGACACAGAGGGAGGGAGCGTGACAGAGAGACATGACACATCATGTGTGTGAGAGAGACATACAGGAGGATTGCAAATGAAACAGTGGTTTGTCATTGTGGTAAAATGATATTTGGTGAGTGGGAATGCGTATATGGATATGGTTTGGAGTGAAATTTTTATGTGCCACTAAATAGAGAGAATGGGAGACAGAGGCAGCATTGTGTCATTAGAGACAGAGTGTGTGTGTGTGTGTGAGAAAGAGAGCAGAGAGAGAGAGAGTTTTGTTTGACTTGTTCATTATTGGAGCAGCAGTTAGTCGTGTTGCCATCCTGACACTGTCATGTTAATTAGGTTCAGTGAGACTCTCTGTCCCTTGTCGCTGCTTTTTATCGCGCTCTTCTTCTTCTTCTCTTTCTTTTCTTATCTCTCTCCCTGTCTCTATCTCCCTTATTTATCTCTTTTTCCATACCCTCCCCCTTTTCTCTTTCCTTCACCCACCTTTCTGTCTTGTGCCCTCTCCCTTTATCTTTTCTCTTCATCTTCCCTCTGTCTTTCTCTCTAATACGCTCTGTTTTTCTCCATATCCCTGTGTCCCTCTCATCTCCCTTTATTTCTGTGGTTCACTACACCTTCACCTCCATCTCTCTTTCTCCTCCATTCTCTCTCCCACCCCTTCCCTCCCTCAGCTAACCACCAACATCCCTGTCACCACCTTGGTCCTATTTTGCATAAGCAGTGGATGCCATCCTTTGCTGTCTCAACTGTCCCCGCTCCCCTGTTGTTTACAGTCAATTAAATTGCTCCATTGCAGTGAAGTAAAGTGTTCTTGTAGCTCTGAGGTAAAGCAAATTATAAGATTTGCCCAATAATGCAGAGGGATGGTTACTTAAAAGTTTACTCAGGGGAGGAACCTGGTGTTCCCCTTATTTGGCTGACTATTAAACAGATATACTTGGTGTATGTCTTGTAGCTAGATGTGTCCTGTATGTCTGTTTGAATCATCCACTCAGTAGTTGACTTGCCCACAATTTGCAAAGGAGGATTCTTCACTGTTACCTAACCTCTGTTTGCACTTCATTAAATTAATGCATTCTATAATTTATAATAACAAGGACCATTCAATAGTCTACCTTCTTTCCTAGAACAAAAGGAATGCAGAATACCCCTGAATGCACAGTTTTTTGCCTAAGGATGTATGGCATCCTTTGTTTCAGTCTCGAAAACAATTTAAACTGTAATGATAACGATGCAAGGGGGCCCACTTTGGAGAGAACCTCCTAAAAGACAGAATTAAAGTAATACCATTAAAGCAGCGCTAGACAGGGGTATAACACACAGAGTTGGATTTGGTTAGAGTCGTGGGGCAGACATATCGAGGAATGACATATACAGATGGAATTTTTTTGTACTCATTGTGGCTTGTCAACAGCCGAGTTAATCTTCAAAGACCAAAACAAAAAGAAATTAAAGAGAAAAATGGTACTGCCACTGGTTTTATGCGACCTTGTTGGTGTCATAGCTTTACGAGTGAGTGCTTAATAAAACTTGTCAGGCAGCCACGGCAGCTGTGAGGTTTGATATAATGTTGTGTTTGTGTTATTGATATTATGTTGACACAGTGGTGACTGTGGTGATTCTGCTCAGTCACAGTGATTTAGAGCTGTTCCCCAGGAAGAACAGGGCAAGGCCAGAAGGCTGGGCCTGTGTTTGTAAAGCCTCCATACATAAATCAACCAGTACTTCAGTCATTACATTAAGCTTGATTAAAAACAATGTAACTACTCATTATATTGGTCACTATAACGGTCAATATAAAAGCTGTTGTGTTGATTTGCATCCACAATTATGCATCAAGTATGCTGAGATTGACATTTGCTGTGAAATGGGTGCACACAAACATGACGTCAAGTGAGCTCAGGTCTTAATTTACAGTTTTTCCTACTTTCTAATAATAGCTGAAAAGACAAACTCTATTTTCCTGCAGATGCAAAGCCAGCGGTGGGGCAAACACTTTTTTTTTTTTGGCATGGCATTTTGCGTGTACATTTTAAGAGTTGCAAGCACACAGACTTGAAGCACAAAATTACAAAATACCTTTCATATATGTTAAGTTTTGCCCCTTTCAGTTTGCTACATGTTATGCACGGTCCTTCCAAAACAAAGTAGACATCAGCCACACTCTCCAAGTACATAACACCACATCATCCTATATGCTGGTCTTTTTGCCTGCTCAGACTAACTTGTATTCCTCCTACTAATTATGTATTTAGCCTCTCCTCCACGTTGCGCCGAGCTGTGCCTGGTTGCACCTGGTTTAAGCCAATGCCTGTGGTTACCAAAATTGCTCATTGTGTGCATGTATGTTTGCATCCTGAGATCTGCTTGTGTTTGCGCTCTATTTTGGGAAAAGTAGAGCCCAAGGTGTGAATTAAGATGACTTATAATAGGAAATTAAGTAATTGGATATCATTAATACAGTATAAAGGTTTGCCATGCAGTGTACAATATAATAAACTACATGTATCTTAATACATGTGCATTAATGCTACTTGCACATCTGTCGAGCCATGTGGAGTGGCCATATAAAACTAGGAGCTGACGTAAAGGTGGAAACTCATTTTATCATTTTGTAAATGCACATAAAGTATGTGTTATTCAAATAAAAATAGGAGGTGGGGTCCACAGACAATGTTTATGTATAAGTAAATGGATGAAATTGTCAGACAAGCTTGTGTGGGTGTCATGGTGTTTGTGAGCGGAGCAGTAACTGCAAAGATCTTTGAATTCTAACAAAATCTTCTCTGCTCGCAGGTTTATGTGAACATGTCTGTGTCTGTCAACTGTTACTGTGGAGACCAACTCTGCCTTATAATTGGCGGAGCGTGTAGTCATATCAGCAAGTGAGACTTAGCCCAGATTTTCTTTTGAATTTCCCAGGTTGGACTGCTGCACCTGCCTCAGCTGTTGCAGTGATGGTCCCACCTTGAAATCCGGAGAAAAGTCAGAAGAAAGGAATAAATTAAAATCATCCATTAGAAAAGAACTCTTCTGCAACGCAAGCTCTTGCCATGGCCAGGAAAACGGTTTCTAGGACAAGTAGTTTCCTGTGACAATAACCTTCAGATCTGCTTCTGCTCTGTTACCTAAACGGACCAAGACGATGCTTTGGCTGCTGCTACTTCTGTCCATGTGGGTGCGGCCTGAACAAACCGACTCTGCCCAGTCTAATGAACGGCGAGTTGTAGCACACATTCCTGGTGACATCATCATTGGAGCGTTGTTCTCCGTCCATCATCAGCCTCCTGCTGACAAGGTCTGTTTTTGTGTCTGTGTGTGTGTTATGTCTGTTATTGAGTGATTCAGTTTTTGTGACCCTCAAGTGGGTGATATAGCTGAAAAATTTATCGTGATAAAATGTTTCATTTCAGTCGATATCGATAATTATTGATTATTTTTAATAATGGCCAGGAGAAAAAAGGTTGAATTTAACCACTTTCTTTTGAATTTAACCCAAAAAACTGCCTTACTGGCGTGCTGATTTATCCTTTTTTTTAATCAACAATTTCTTCACCATCTGCACTCATTTTCTCACTCTACGCTGAGTCTGTTGTTGTGTCACATGATGATGGTGCAACCGAACAACGCACCTGTTAAATGATTGGCTGTTTGCGTGTCACTCATAGCATGCTCCATTATCAAGGGATGTGATAGGCTGTTTATGAGCCAGGGAGGGAGCTTGCTTGGGTTTTGTTCATGCAACTGAATTTTGCATATTTGTTATGTGCTTTCATTGCAGTTTGCATTTAATGCATTTAAGTAAAACTATTGAACATTTTATTGAACAATTTTCTTATTGCTGTTGATGAAGTGTCTTTCACTGGTGCATATCACTATCATTTTATTGCTCAGGCCTACCTCCAAGTATAGTCTTCGCTGAATCTGAAGGAAGCATTCTGAAAATGTTACAAACGTTAAAACAGAAAATGCATGAATTGATAGTCAGGAAAATTACTGGAAATAATATGTGGCAAAATTGCCCATCTATTGTGCAGAGAGTCATAATGTTGCTCTGCTTATAAAGACCCGAAGAACACAGTCAATTTGTAGAATGGGTACCTCTGTGTGAGTCCATGAACATTCAACCTCCATTAGCTGCCCCAGGAACCTGCAATCACCCACTGACATTTAAGCTTTTTTTCCGTCTCATTATGGATAATTGCAAACAGGAAAAAATAACTCTTAGGACGTGGCGGCCAAATGCATATAAAGCAAAATGTTGGTCCAACCGTGATGCACCTATGTGTTAAAAGCGTGATTTTAAAATTAATTAAATGCAACTGTTCATCTAGTCTGATAAAATTAAAATATGCCGAAATAATTAAAGCCATCATCAGTAAACAGTTTGTTTTATCTATTGATGTCTTCTTCTGCCCTGTCTGCACAGGTCCATGAGCGCAAGTGTGGCTCGGTGCGAGAGCAGTATGGCATCCAGCGGGTGGAGGCCATGATGCACACACTGGACCGCATCAATGCTGACCAGCACATCCTTCCCAATATTAGTCTGGGTTGTGAGATTCGGGACTCCTGTTGGCACTCAGCTGTAGCTCTGGAGCAAAGCATCGAGTTTATACGTGATTCGCTAGTCTCCTCTGATGAGGCCGAGGAATGGGGTGGAGGAGGCACCTGGGGAGGAGGAGGAGGAGGTGGAGGGGCGACGATGAAATGTGCAGACCCTTCTGCTACTCCCATGCGGGGGAAGAAACCCATTGTGGGTTTAATTGGGCCGGGGTCAAGCTCAGTGGCCATCCAGGTCCAGAACCTTCTCCAGCTGTTCAACATACCACAGATTGCCTACTCTGCCACCAGTATGGACCTCAGTGATAAGGTGGGACCATTTAACTTTAATTTAATTATGTAGAATTACTCAATGTTGTAGATTTTCCTGGTTAAGTCTGTTTGTTGTTGTTTTTATTTCCATTCTATCAGAGCCTTTACAAGTACTTCATGCGGGTGGTACCTTCAGATGCCCAACAGGCAAGAGCTATGGTGGACATTGTAAAAAGATACAACTGGAGCTACGTGTCTGCCATACACACTGAAGGTACAACCACCCACACACCCTGTCTTTGACTTTTAAACTCCTCTTTCAAGCTCAGACATGCACACACAGCCTCTGTCTTTTTCACTGTCTTCTTTATCTCTCCCTCTTTCCCTCTGTCTTCTCCCTCCTCATGATATTGCCTCCTTTGCTCCTAATTACATTTATTTACCTGAATATCTTATCCCAAGTGACTTACAATAAATGCGACCAAATGTAAAGTCTCTTGAAAAAGAACTTATTGAGAAACCAGAGCCAAGGACAAAAAGCAGAAAAGTTTTCCTTCAAACAAGAGAGGAGTATGTTCAGTACAAAGACAAGTAGAAAGAGGAAGATAAGAGAGGGAGCAATGTAACTGACAAGATCAGTCGTAGCAACAGTAAAGCAGAAAGGGAGGAGGAAATGGTTTTTTAAGAGATGAGTATTCAGCTTATAAAGGGAAATCTGATGAAAATGAAATTACTGCAGCTTGTTTGAAGCTACCTGAGAGCCAAACAGTTGATGAAGCAGTAGTATCCTAAAAGAGTAGATCTGCAGTTAATGGCTGAATGAAAAAGGGGTCACATTAACAAGTGTTGCCACACTGCTAAACACCTGGGGAGAGAGGGGAGACAGTGTCAGGTGTCATCAGCCTCAAAGTATTCAGTATCTTGTCAAAATTTGTAACTAAATCATCAATAAAAAACACCCAGGGAATGAATGATATATATCTGATATAAGTATTTACTTTGAAAGGGAGGTTTACTTTGAAACAGTTGGTAGTGAGTTGGGTCACTTGGTTTGTTGGTGGGAGATGTTGCAGATAGTCTGACAGTTACAGGAACTGGAGGACAATGGTGTAACTATGTGCATGTGTCCACCTTCTCTCAGTGGACAAGTTGAAAGCGTTTGTGTGTGATAAAGAGAGATAAACAGGCACGTGCGTGAGCGTGCGCACACACACACAAACACGGACACACATTAAATGCTCTAGATCCCAGCTTCTGGCATTGCCTGAGGGTGTTACATCAGCATTTGAATTTATTAATTTGAAAGTATGAAGAATGAAAGGTAAGCAAATGTATTACTGGTGTGCTTGTATGTGAGTGTGTACAACATCTGCATGTAGAGTATCCATGCATGTTACGGTGTATCTGTATGTTAACATGTGTTGAGGTAAAAAATGTTACATGATGCAGCAGGTGATGTCAAACAACATGTATAAAACATTATATATATGCACAAATGTAGACCGATTTGTGCAGTAAATATCAATTAATAAAAGTAAACTAATTTGTAAAAAAAAAAAAAAAAACAACCAAAAACTATATATAACGTATAACTATATAACGTGGAGTCTAATAAGAACAACCTCGTTTTAAGCAAGGAGCATGAGCTTTGAACAACAACCTTCATTGATACAGAAATCATCTCAAACACTTGTCTTTATTTCCAACCAAAAGTAAACATCAAAAGTAGTACTTTAGAGATCCCTGTGGCTGTTGTGGCTGACATCACTGGATGATATTGCCTATCATATATAGTATACTAACATGTATATTGGCAGATATGAATTAATACATATTAAGTATATTTTCATATTTAACCCTTTAATAGCCTGCCTCAGTACACAAATCTTAAATAACCAGATTGAAGGGATTCATTATGTAATATTTTTATGTACAAAAAAAAGAATGAGAGAGAGAGACAGGGAATATGAAACACTAAACCTGAGTAAAAACAATGATTTATGTAAACTTAGTGCAATTATATCATCATTTCCACTAATTCTCCCAATCTAAAATTCAAAGGAGTTTCTTCACAGATGCTAAGACAAATTTGCAAATCTGTCTACATTTGTTTACATAAATGTTGGGTTACAGACAAATCACTCTGCATATTTGTAACAATATGGTGTCAGAAATAACATTTGTTTTTTGTGTGACATTTATTTTTGCTTTCTCATGAGCCTGATCTTCATATGAGCATGTGTGTGAGAGCTGGTGTGCTGCTATTAATCTTAGCAATAAGACAGGAAGCATGTATGTTTGTAGGCATGTATGTGAGTGCTCGTGGTTGTGTGTGAAAATGCGTGTGTTTGTCAGGAAAGTATTGGTCTTTGTATTTCCTCAGACAGGCTGGTTTGACCTTGTAACCAGTGTTCAAGGTCGGGTGCTGCCTTCTCAAACACAATCACTCTCAGACACCAAGTGCCAGAGAGGAGGGTGGCAGAGAGAAGACAGAAACAATTAGGAAGGAATAGGAAAGGAGCGGGAGAGAGAGCAAGAAGGGTAAGGGAAAGGGAAGAAATAAGGAAAGTATTGTAGGAATGAAGGAAGAGCATGAGAAGGGAGGGGGATGCAGGGAGGAAATTAAGGGTTTGTTGAGGAAAAACGGAAGAAGAAAAATGGGGGATGAGGGACAAAAGGGAGGAAGAGAGAATGGGGGAGAGCAAGGACAGTGCAAGGTGTGTGTGTGTGTGTGTGTGTGTGGAGTGCTTGAGATAGATAAGAGAGTGTACCAGCGCTGCAGATTCAGAGAAAGATGGGGGGTGGGGGGGGTGAAGTTTATACAGACTCATTAATTCTCTTCATTAACATTTTGTATCTGGAGGCAAGAGACGATGGAAACTAATATGCAAGAAACTGAATAATACATGTAATAGCAGTACAGTGATTACACTGAAGTAATGAAATAATATTATTGGGGGGGGGGGGGGGGGGGGGGTTGCTGGAAGTATTTCTCTCTCATTTGGGGATAGTATATTTCAAATTTGCCTGAATAGATTCATGTAATGTGTGGATTTTACAATAATTTATTTTACAATGGACGTGCAAAGAAGACTTCTAATTCCAATTGTCGACACAACTGCTAAAATTGACTCACATCCCAGTGCTGTGCCTCAAGGCTTTGAGATGGATATTTAGGAACATCCTAGCAACATTCAGCTACTAACAACTCATAATGCAAAGTAACAGGCTCTCTAAGTTTAAAAGAATCTTCTTTGTAACTACGTAAATGGTACATTAGGCAACCCCCACTTTTTCAAAGCTAACTTCCAGGAAGCCACATTGTCTCATATACAGGCTAATACAGCAGCATCTTACTGTGACTTTCACCAGTGCTGATTTAAGACTTTAAATACGCCATAATAAAATAAATGCAGAAATAACATAATTATATAAATATCATCAGTTCCTTTGTTCATTGTAGTGTCAAATATAATTCTGTTTCCAAGCTACAGGATTGGTTTTAACCACATAAATCAGATTTGAAACTGAAACACAAATGAGGCACAAAAGATATATAGTCATTAGCAGATGAACTGTGTTACATAAAAATGGTATCAAGGGAAATACAAGGTCAAGTGCATAAAAAATATGTGTTAATTTTCATTTGAATACATCATATCTTGTATAACAAGGAAAGGTGCTTGAAGTGCACAGCAGCAGATAGTCCATGACGGCGGAACTGATGACTATGAGAGTCATTATCAGTCACATAAGGAACAGAACAGAAACACCGTCATTCCAGCACACTGAGGTGTATTCTTTACCAAATAGAGGAAAAGTTGTCAAGTCTAGCAGCTCCTGGAATAAAGACTTCGTGGAGCACCTTGGGGAGCTGGTAGCTAAAGGTGCTCTTCTGTCTCACTAGGTGCTCTGAAGGGAAAGGGAGGTATTGTCCATTGTCTCTTGTCAGCATTCTTCTTTCATCCACCACTTACCATAATTGCTCTTATACTCTGTACTGCATAGATCAAGTGTGTGCATATTCTGCACGATATCTCACATTTCTATCACACTCTGTTGTCAGTCTGCTCATTTCACTAAGTGGAATCATTATCATTCTTCACTACACCGAGTTTAGTATTCTTTTGTCTCACTCTTTCTCTCTCTCATTCCTCTCTGTGCTGTTGTGTGTGGTTCAATTCAATTCAGCTCAATGGGTTTTATTGACATGAAATTTGACATGTGTCACCCAAGCACGCTCCAACAGAAACTGATCAATCTCTCAATAAATGTCTCTCAAGTGATGTCAACCCTCTCTCCACCTCTTCCTCTTTTCTTTCTCCCTTTTTGTCTTTCTTAATGTCTCTCTTTTCTTTCTTTTATTTGTTCTTATAGGCTCTTTTGATCCCGACACACTGACACTCTTTCCCCTTCCGCCTTCTTTGTACATTTTTACTGTCGTCTCTGGCAGCATTGCTTAAGGGTGAAGATTCAAAGTGGGTCATGGGCCAGTTTCTGGTGGGTTCCCAAATAACAAGCGCTCTTCCATGTTTTAATGAGCCTGGGTCACAGGATTTCATCTACTCAGAAAGGCTCTGGCTCAGGTTTCAGAACTCATGTTCTGGGAATCCAATGGCCTCTGCTCAGATAAATAGTTTTTCCAGCCATTTTGCTGTCCAGGCTCTAATCCATGATATCTGGCAGGGTTTATTGAATCGAGATTTTCTATTGGTACAGATGATAGCAAGGTCATTAAAGGATAAGGATGGCGATTTTTTTTTTGTGTTTTTCTTATTGTCAACAAATCTCATGTGCAGGGCCAAGCCAACAATGAATTGATCCTATAAGTATTGTGTGTCTATTGGGGATGTCAGTTTTGGTTAATTTTGCTTTCGAGAGACCGACATCCATTAACTGGTAACTAAACGGTTAATTTTGTTTTGTTTGCAATAAGAAAAATATAGAAAATTGCCAGTTAGATACTCTGGGGGGAATGTCTGATCTGTTGCCATGGTAAAACAGGTTAAAGACATATATTGGAAGACAAACAATACTGTTTATGTTGTATGAACACATGCATACATACGCTCTTTGTGCTGATGCATATTTGTGTTTGTCTGTTCATGTGATAGAATTTGATGATAAACTTACTGATTTTGTCGTAACGCCTCCAAATCACAAACCTGTTTGCGCTGTTGAAAAATTTGATTTTTTTCACCTGTGACTGTGATGTAAATGTTGACTGAAAAATACTGGTTGTTGAAAGTGATGTAGAATTTCTGCTTTTCTGTTTCGAAGCCAGAAAGTGAGATTTCTGGGCACAGACATGGTATATTTTTAGATCCAGAGTTTGTTCAGTCGAATAAAAGCATGGCACAAGTGGAGTTCGAATGAAAACTACACCTGCGGAGAAAACCATAGTTATGGTTCTAAAACTGCTTATGTGCATCCTGTCGGTAGCCTGGAGCTATTTTCATAGCAAAGAATCGGATTACTGAGACATGCACATATCATTTGAAAGTCATAAAAAATATAGTGTAACAGCTGATTTTTAATAAGACTAATGGTTTGTGACCCCTGAAGGTCATCTAAACACTCAATTAGTGGTTTGAACTGAGCTACTAACTGACATTAGAGCCCTGTGGTATGACTAGTAGGGCTGGGAAAAAAAACTATGGTACAGGGATATATATGTTAGAATAAACTAAATTAATGAATGTGACTACAACCTCTTCTAGCTGATATAAGCTCCAGTGAGACTGTTCAAGTCTTACCAGATTAGGGAAATGCAGGGTAAATGCTGGCTTCCATGTCAGTAAGCCTGAGCTACAGTTTATATTTACATTCCAAATTAATTTTAAGTAACTTTATAAGGAGGTGAATGTAACATGTCTATCAACAACTTTACCCTTACCTGAATAATGTAGACGGATACAAATGCTATACAGAGTTTGTGAGTATGAGCATGTCTCTGTGCATTCATGCATGTAATGTATTTGTGTTTGTATTTGTTCTATTTGCCATGTGATTCTGTAATTTTGTTTAACTTTGTGGGTGACACGGTATGAGTGTCAGTGAGACAGTTTGCTCCAGGGTATTATTACTGTGTTTTATGTTTATCTGCACATTGTTATAGTACTCCACATGTGATATTGGGTGGTGTGACAGTGATGAGGAGGACTGAAACAAACTGGGAGTGGACAAGAAAAGGAGAGGGACCATGTGCAATAGGTGGAGAGGGCAGGAAGATGCCCTTTACTTAATGAAGCTTTTAGTTTTTACTGCATGCTGTTTCCCCGTGGTGACAGGAGGGGATGAGGGTTAAAAAGAGAGGGGAAAGGGAGGCAACATGTAATTGCATGTAATAGACCTCTGATAAGAGTGACAAGAGGATGAGGATGGTAATTGAGAAGGATGGAGGAAGGGTAGGAAACAGAGGCGAGGGAAGGAAATGAGGGGGAAAAAACACAGAATCACCTTTCTCTGCATCTTCAAATGTACTGCCTGTTTTACCATTGTAGGGGAAGATGCTAGAGGAGGTAGAGAGGGAGCTCCACAGAGGGCGAGCAGAAGACCCTTCAGCTTTGCATGAATTGCATGTTGTAATGTGTTGTAATATACCAGATGAATAACAAGAGAAGATCAAAGAGCAACAGGGTTGAGGAGAACAGGGATTTTTGTCTTTTTTGGTCAATTTTTTACTTTGAACTGTTAGTATAATATAGGATACAAATGTAGGAACAAAAGAGAGATACAGCTTTGTAGAGGAGAGCAGCAAGAGGTAAAGCGGACAAAAAGACAGTGGGGAAAGAGGTATAATGAAACAAAGTGAAGTTGTGAATATGTGAACTCTGTGCTAGAGGTCCCAGTTGGTTTTTTCAGTGGGAGATGATGAAACAAAGGAAGTCATCATATGGTAGAAGGGAGTTTGAATTGTTCAAAATGCACTGGATACGAAGTACTTTGCTCCAATGTGATGGTCATCATGCAGCTACGGAGGAGATAATGGCTACCAGATGCTGTTCTGTATAAGTGAAATTATGTGTATTTGCCCTGTGTGTGTTTTATAGCGAGGATACAAGTTACTAACATACATGTAATCAGGGTGGCAGCACTGTGAGACAAAATCGAGAAGGTAAAGCAAGTGAATGAAAGGCATGATTGAGGCCGTAGAGAGAAGGTGGAAATCTAGTGCAGAACCAAACTTATAATAACAACTGAAATTGAATGGGATTTTAATTTCAGTGTGATAGCAGTGAAAACTAGCTAACAATCCTGAACATAAGACTGTTTGCTCCTTCTTGCTTTTTTTTTTGAAATTCTTTATTTTGGAGCAGCAGAATGTATCACACGGTTTACATCCAGATAAAAGCAGTTACATTTTTCTCTGCCATCCAGGTTTTTCTTTTTTACACTTAGAAAAGGTAAAATAAAACAAGTAATAGAAAATATAAACATAAGCAGACTTAAAGAACTTTATACAATTTGGGAGAGGTGAAGTGTGTACATAAGAGTCTATGCGGGAGAGAGGTGATGTAGGCGTTCTCAGTCTCTTAGTTGGTGGTGGAGGGAGAGGGTATGAATCCCAATGTGTGGCAGGGAAAAGTGTATGGTGCTAGAGAGAGAAATTAAAGTAAAAAGTGACAATAAAATAAAATAAAACAACAGCACAGTGTCATTCCTTCAGGGTCATTCCGAAAATAAAACAACATTAAAGTGTCACTCATTCACTACCTCCACAAAATCTGGCCATAAAGGTTTTACATTTTTGACCCACTTGGCCCAAAATTTAATGAATACATTTTTCTGAAGGCGAAGAGAGAAAGTGATCCTTTTTTTTTATAACATAAATGTCATTAACTATATCTATCCACTCCTGTATTGTGGGAGGTTCAGGAAGCAACCAACGCCTTGTGAGTGCTTTTTTTACAAGCGGATATTAAAATACCAAATAAATATTCATCAGGTCGTCTTACCTGGAAATCAGCATTTCCTAAGAATAAGGTAGAAAATTGCAAGGGCAGATCAGTGTTAAATATGCTTTTCAGTGCTTTGTGAAGCTCTACCCAGAAAGGTCTTATCGCGGAGCATTCCCAAAAAATGTGCCAGTGGTTAGCCTCCTGAAGTCCACACTGTCTCCAACATCTGATATTCCCCCCATCAATATATGCTTTCTGTTTTGGTGTAATAAAAAAATCGAATAAGACACTTCCACCCGAACTCCCGCCATATGTAGGAATTGGTGCACGTTCACTGGAATTTACATACATCAAGCCAATCTTCATTTCATATTGAAAAAGTACCTTCTTTTCCCATTTTTCTTTAATATATTCTGTAGAGTGGAGTTTTTTCGTCATAAGGCCTTTATAAAGTCTGGAAATAACACCCTTATTTGAATCTGATTGATAGGCACCAATGAATATCCTCAATATGGGGTCATTAAAGTCTGTTTTATTCTTAATGTTATGATCAAAATGATAACGTATTTGGAGATATCTATAAAAATCAAAATTTTCAAGACAATATTCTTTCCTCAAAGTTTCAAAGTCTTTTAAATGTCCCTTTTCTGTGAGGGAGTAGAATGTTGTTATTCCTTTTAAGATCCAGGACTTAAATCTCTGATCCATTTTATCAGGCTTAAAATCAGGATCATAGGCACACCATTGGAGTATTTGTAGTTTATGGTCCAGTTTATATTCTTCTCTTATCATATTCCAGATTTTTAATTGGGTTTTGATCCATGGGTTTTGTACCTTGTCTGTAAATTTTCCCAAATTTTTATGAGCCAATATTGCATGAATTGGGGGATCCTTCATAATAGAGAGTTCGATATCTTTCCACCTGGCATGAAATGTTGGGTTGCAGATGTTAATTAAAGGTTTAATCTGGGCTGCATAAAAATAATCCTTAAAATGGGGTAATGCCATTCCTCCTTCATCCCATGACAGCTGTAAAGTTTTGAGTTTAACCCTGGGTTTTTTCCCCTGCCAGATAAATCTGGAAATAATCTTATTCAATTTGGAGAGTTGTTTTAAGGAAATTACTACAGGGAGTGCCTGAAATAGGTAATGATATCGTGGAAGAATGTTGATCTTTACAGAATCAATTCTATGGCTGAGACCAAGGAAAGAGATGGAACTCCATCTGTGTATGTCATCTTTAATTTTTGTTAAGAGGGTCCATGATTTATCTCTGCCAGTGTTGGGATGTTTTTCGGTAAGTATATACTTAGGTATTTCAGTGAGTTCTGATCCCAATTAAGATGATACTTCTCTCTGAGGTGTTTTGAGGGAGTATAATTAAAAGTAAAAATTTGCGTTTTTTTGTATATTTAATTTGTATCCTGCGTATCTACCAAATGTTTCTAGAAGATTCATTGGTTCAAAAAAAGAGTTGGGGGGTTTACTTAAATAGATCAATATGTCATCGGCGTACAATGCCAGTTTGTAATCTTCGCCATTAATCCAGATGCCTTTGATGCTTTCGGTTTGCCTTATCCACTGTGCGAGAGGCTCTATAAAGAGCGCGAAGAGTAGTGGTGAAATTGGACACCCCTGTCTCGATCCACGCTCTAATATAATAGTATCTGAAAGGTACCCGTTTATTTTTATCTGGGCTGATGGTTTATTATATAGCGTGCGGATGCTCTTAACAAATTTTGTGTGCATGCCAAATTTTTCAAGTACTATGTATATGAAGGGCCAAGTCACTGAATCAAAGGCCTTCTTGGCATCCAGACTAACCAAGAAGGCTTCAAGTTTGTTCTGCTGGATATGGTTTAACATGTGCAATCAAATTTGATTTCTGTTCCCTTTTATGTTGTGTCTCAAGATCTTTTAATTCTTTATTAAGGTTTATTAGTCTTAATTGTTTTTCTTTCTTTTCATAGGCACAAAAGGATATGATCCTCCCCCTAACGACTGCTTTTAAGGCATCCCACACTATAGCTGAGTCAACTTCCCCTTTATCATTTTCTTCTAGAAACATTTTTATTTCCTCTCCCATTTGCGTCTTAAATTGTGGGTTGTTTAGGATACTTGCATTTAGCCTCCACAGTGTTCTTCCCGGGTTATCATTAATATGTATAGTGCAAGAGAGAGGTACTCCTTCCTGCTTTACATTCATACTGTGTTTGATCACAGTCTATGTCAAAGTTGAAGAAGCTATTTAAAAATTTGTGTTTTAAAAAACTATTTTACCTTCTCTAACATAAGGGCAATATTTTAAGATGATGTTATGACATACTTAAGATATTTTCAATTTTCCTGGAATGAAGGGACAAATAAGTATGTCTCAGCCTCTAAGCCTCAACATGTGTGTGTGCATTTGCCTAGAGGATGCTTGCTGGAAAGTATCCTGTAAAATCAAGTTAATTTTGGGTGCTGTAATGAGGGAGAGAGGACAGACCAACTCCTACTGACTTCTGTTTAGTTGTAGCCTGCAGTGTATCTAAAACTGAAAGAGTATGTGAGTGGGTGGGTTTTTGTTTGGGAAGGATAGGAGCCTACATGTATTTGTGTGAGCGTGTGCTTGCAACAAAGCAGCAGGGAGAGAGTGCATATGTGTTGGAGAGACAGAAACGAACACAGTGATAAAGAGACACATGACACTCATTCAGAGAGAGAGAGAGAGAGAAAGAGAGAGAGATGTCTCACACATAAATCCCCGTTGAGACCAGATTGAAGTAGGTTACAAGCTTTATCGATTTTGACAGTACGAGTGTGTGTGTGGGTCTGTCATAGGCTACTTTCGGGGACAAATTTCAGACTAAAGACCAGTTAATTGGGGACGGGTTGTCCAACTGTGGACAAAAGCCAGGTCCCCAATTGGGAAAAAGCTGATTTTTGGGTCAGTGGTTGAGGTTAGGGTTAGGCAAATAGTGGTTATGGTTAGGGTGAGGGTAAGTCTCCAGGAAATGAATGTAAGTCTATGTAATGTCCCCAAAAGTGACCTAGGACAACATGAGTGTCTGTGTCTGTGGGTGTGTGTGTGTGTGTGTGTGTGTGTGTGTGTGTGTGTGTGTACCATCTGTCTCCCACTCCTCTCACTGAGACACTAATTACAGGACTTTACACTTCGCTCCACCACACTCATCATTGGCCCGGCTACACACTCACACACACACACGTACTGAGATGCAGCAGCGGTCAGGGATTGTGGGACTTCTTCTACTTTCTGTGTACATTTTCTCTCTCATCTTCCTCTCTCTTTTCTCTCTCTATGCTCTCCTTTCCTGCTATGATTTGCCATCTCATCTCCTCCTCTTTTTCTTCACTCTGTCTCTTATTCGTCTTTATCAATTTAGGTAGAGCATGGATCAATGATACCTAATTAGGCTGCATTCTGTTATTGATAACACGCACAGTAAGAGGATGAAACATTAGAAGAGACAACAGTCTCATTGAGTGAGAAAAAAGGAACACTGGTAAAAAAAAAAAAAAAAAAAAAGAGAGAAAAAGATTTTTGATCTTGTTTTCAATCAGCGCAGAGAGGGGAAAGAGATAAAAGGGAAATGAAGAGAAATTAAAGAGGGGAATCCTATCTTATTCTTTGCCAGTGTGTACAACTCGTCATTAGCATAAATTCCAGGTCACCCACTTTCTCTGGCAAAGAAACGGGTGCCACAGTGGGGAGACGCTTTCTCTGACATAAATTTGAGCTTTTATGAATAGTGCAGTAGCAGGTGAGTTAATGAAGTGGGCATGTTTTTGAAATTCAGAGGGGATCAAGTCCTTTTAACTGTGATCTTTTCCACCAAACAATATTGTCTATTGGGGAGAAGCATTAAATAATTCCTGATGACAGCTTTTTATTTCAGTTTAATTATAGTTCATATTCCTGAGTTTGGATGTATGTAGTGTGTTTATCTTGCTAGTGTAACCCTTGTTACAATGTAATAACAGAGCACAGGTAAGTAATAGTCAATAGTAATAACTGGACCAGTCACAGAAGACACTAAGCTTTTAAGAGCCAGTATTTTGAACATCAATAATGACGCAGACAACAATGGTTTGAATGTTTGTGGCCACTTGTTATTTCAAGCTAAACATATAACAAACTAAAATAATAAAGCCGGCTAAATAAAAATAAAAGATACCCTTTGTTCCCAAAGGTAGTCCTTACTGCGTTGGGGCCCTTTTCCGACCAAATGTCGGTGTATCACTGTTTATTTTAGTCCTACCGCACAGTCCATGAGAAAGGAGAAACCAAGGAACCCTGCACGCATCTCAGATTCAATACCAGTGGTTCCGTTCAGCTCACCACCCAGTTCACACTGGGAATCTCTGTGTCTAGGGATCTGAAGCCTTGCAGGAGTCTGGCAGGAAGTACTGGCTGCATCCCCTTTTTCTTTATGGTACTTTATGGTACCACCAAAAACCTGAACTAGAGACAGGCCAGATGAGATCCAAATATCTCATTACATTCATACTGTCTGCATAAATCATGTTCATTTTCTAATCTCCCATGAATTATTACCAATTAATAATAATATTTTGTATTAATTAGTTCAAATCATGTTCTCAAAAAGGTTTAGTTGTACAACAAAAATATATCTTTAGTTTCAAGTGTTCATTTGTAGTTGTGTAACTATATATACATTCAAAGTGCTTCTTATAATCATGTTCAAATACACATTAATAACCATTTCCAAATACTCAAAATTATGTGGTTACATAAGTAACTGACAAAAGTACATTTTACAAAAATAAAATAAAATACCATGGAGTACCCCTTTAATTTGGTCAAAATTGCATCAAATGCAGTAAACATTTATAGTAACGTGAGGCATTAAGGCTTAACGTGCTTAATTGTCTCTCCTTGCACCGGTAACACTGAGAGATTGAACTAAATATTAACCTCTTTAATTACCATAAACATAAAATAAACATAAATTGCACGTAACACCAAATAATCATGCCAGCTATGTGGCTAGGCTCAAGTTAATACGCTATTAGCATCACAAAACAGTCTCAGATAGAGCACTATTAGCACCTTTTAATGGCTATCAGCGCTAATTAACATAAATATCAGCTGCCTTACAGTCATCTTAACAGGTTTTATAGTGTTTTCACTCACGGCTGAGTCAAAGTTTGAATGAGCTTTACAATCTTAAATGTAACAGTATGGCGGTCAGCAACTTTTTAACATCATCGAGAATTAATATTACTTCGTTCAGAAGATAATTTTTAGTTTTTATCCAACGGATGACAAAAATTTTATTTTCTCTATGTCCCAACAGCACTCATGGTAGCCAGCGTGGGTTGTTTCATAAAACAGGAAGTTATAACAGGAAGCGGAACTAAGGCCGATCACCTGGGGCTTGTGGGGTCCATTGATTTGTTATTTGGGGATCTTGTCATACTGAGCTCTTCACTGCTGCTTGGAAAACACAATGTTGGCGGTGTTTCTCCCTTCATGCGCATAGTTTCATGATTTTAAACAACTTTTAACAGATATAGTCATTTATATGAGTTAATTGAATGATATTTACTCCAAATGTTATTTTTATATCAACACTTTTTAATAGTTCTTTGTACTATTATTGTCTTAGTGTATATATTCAACCTAAATTAATTATTTATTTTTTTCAAAATAAAATGAATTGTTTTTAAGGATTTTAATGACTTTCCAATGAATTATTTACTTCTCAATTAAGATGAATTATTTTAAAGGGATAATTCTAATATTAAAGAGTGATGTTTTAGAGCTTGGGCTACACTAGCTATCTTTGCATTCTGTATTCTTTTCAAACAGCTGTCTGAGTATTTTTAAAACAAAACTGAATTAATTAAAGAACCACCACCCCTCTTACCTTTTTTCTGTGGTTTTCTAGGCAACTATGGTGAAAGTGGGATGGAGGCGTTCAAGGACATGGCAGCCAAGGAGGGCATCTGTATCGCCCACTCTGGTAAGAGACTTGTGTCAAGACAACCACAGTAAACTAACAACATTATTCCCAAACATTACAGAAATATGTTTTCAAGTAATAAACTAGATTTAGTTTTCATTCAGACATCACAGCAGTAGAGTGCAAGTATAACTGGTATTTTAAGGTCTGCCAGCGTTTTTGCCCATTTACTACCTCTTACAGCTAATTTTGTTAAACACAGAGACGCTGATGTCAGACATTTGATGGCTATCGCTGATTCCAAACATACACTAAATATAAAGACACTGATAATAAAGGTGGGATTGTACATAGATTTAAGGTTTTATATTCCTTGAGAGGACTTCCATTTATTTCACACTGTGGGTGTCAAGTGGTCAATTCTTGAGAACAATGAAATAATGAAACTAAGAAACTGACACAAAAATCAAATGAATGAACATGAAACAACTGAGATATCACAAGAGTCACAGTGTTTGCATTTGTCTGACATGTTTGCTTCAGGCAAAATCTGGAGCAATGCTGGAGAGCAGAGCTTTGACCGGCTGCTGGAGAGACTGAGGGCCCACCTGCCCAAAGCCAGAGTGGTGGCATGTTTCTGTGAAGGCATGACTGTCCGCAATATCCTCATGGCCATGAGACGTCAGGGACTGGTGGGCGAGTTCCTTCTCATCGGCAGGTCAGTGGAGTGGATCATATAAAAACAGTAAAAATCCTTTGGAACAAATCTGTTTTTCAATGAGTAGGTTCTGTGTTTATATAGCCAGCAACTATATTCAACTGTGTGATCCACTGGGGATTGTAACCATGGATGCTTTGGAGGGCAGATGGAGAGGCTTTGTGCTCCTCTCTAAAATAACCCTCTTATGAGAGCCATTGATGATTATAAACATGTAGCTATTAACCTTAAAATAAGACTCCATCTGGTATATATGTATAAACATATTTCAACCCAGTTTGTTGCATAAAATGTGCATCCAGCCGGTGATTATCAAAAGTAACTTAAACCTGGTCTTTGACCAGCGGTGCTGCTTGTGTGCTCCCATGTTTTTTGAGTTATTCCTCTCACATCCTCTGGTGATTGTGACTGATTGCGCCATTTGCTTCGAACATTGCCTGACTGAAAAAAAAAAGATGAGGTTTAGTTATTTCCTGATTTTGTGACCTAATGTTTTTATTAATCACTATGAAGTAAACTGATGATAAGGCTAATAGACCAATCACTGCAATTAGCTGAGCTGAGTTTGACAGATCCAGACACTTCTCCATTTGTGATTGAGTTACTAGATTGCTGTTTATGTCATTATTATGCAGTAATTTCTTTTGATGTTAGTGGAGGCGGTCATTATTTCAGTGGAGGTTGCCTGGCTCTGCTATAAACAGGAAAATGATATATACAGTAGTAGCCAGGGCTCCACATGACCAGGTAGTTTATAATTTGTGTGTGATAAGCCTGCTTTGTTTTTTTTCAATGACATTATTTTTTAAGAAGTAAACTTTGAGTCTTGTTAGTGGAAAAACTATAGATTTCTGCCCTTCCTCCCCAGGTCACAAACACAGAGAGGCATGGTGAAATGTGCTAAAATTCTATAAAAAAAAAAGACTATGCACCCATCCTGTACAGCAGGCAACATTGTTACTCTTTATATTGTACGTTCACAAAAACTCACTCAGACACACATGCTGCTTTGGATTTTTGAGGTGGTTTTCACATTAAGCTTGCTCTCACTTAGAAGATTTCCACCTACAATTCACTTGCAAAAATAACCCTCCAAATGGACTGTTTTTATCTACATCTGTGCATGTGTAGATTTGTGTATGTGTGTGTGCGTTTGCGCGCGCATGTATGTATGTGTGCATATGGAAGATGCTTCTAAGCCTCTTGAGTTTTGGTTGCCATGCCAACTGTGTAATTAACATAAGATGAATAATGATTTTAGCACCTATGCCAGCCAATATGCACAGAACAAAATAGACTGGAAACATTATCGTGTGATTTCCATTAAAATGCCACAAATATAATTCTATTCAATTCTATTCTGCTCTTCCCCCCCAGTGATCTGCGCTGTGTAACTAAATCATGGTAGCCAGCATCATTTTTGTTGTTGTGGCCACCATGATGCTCATTATCATCATCATGCTCATCTTACTCATCATCATCTTCATCTACACCATCATCATCATCATCACTCTGCTGAGACTGAGGTAAAGTCTTAAACCATTACTTCATAAAGTGTGTTGTACATTATGTTAATTGAGTTGGACTTGCCATTAGTGATGAAAGTGTGAGGAGAGAAAGGCCATAAAAACAAAAAGGTCCTGTCCTCATAGAATTAAAGGGCTGGATCCACTTAAGTCATAACTTTGATATTCTGTCATTGTTTAAGTTGTTTTTAAGTTATGACTATTTATAATACAGAGGGTTCAATGGATAGTGTCAATTAAAATAATTCTATGCAGCAACACATCTGTTTTGAGTGCTGGCCCAAAGCTACAAAACCGAGGAGAAGCCCACAACAGTACTCTCCCCTCCTCTAACAATTATGTACATACAGTTACTTACATTTTCTGCTTCCACATCCACATTGACAGTGGCAAAAAAAAATTGACCGAAGCTCTTAGCTGATTTTAATTAGTGGTTTTAAAATGGTTTTATTAATTTTTTAGTTTGTTCTTATGCATTCCCTGCCTTGTGTGTTTACCAGCTTTTTTGAATTTTATGGTTTTATTTTTTTTAACTCTCGGCGTTCCTATGCCTACTCACCTGTAGCCTGGGTGCCCCAGCTGCATCAGTCTAACCTAGAAAATCGAGAAGCTGCAGAGCCAAATCTCTTATACCCTCATTCAATTAAAGGATGGACAAATGCTCAAAAAGACTCTTCTGTGGTCTGGTAACACTGTTGGGGATGAAGCTCCCCTGCCCAAGTTACACTCCATGTCGATACTTGACGAGGATCCATGGATTAAACTGGGCGCCAAGCCAAAATCACTGCCGGCTTGCTCGACACTACTTCCCACTGAGCAATGGTCTACTGTCCATGGTGGAGGGAGACCCTGCCCACCACACACCAGCCAGGAAAGGCTCCTGCTATCAAACAGATTCTCTGTTCAATCTTCAGGAATCAGCCCCACCTTCCCCGGCTCCTACCACGGCATCAGCAGGGAGCAGCAGTGGCATGACAGCTCAAACCAGCCCATCTTGGATAAGTTACCAGCCCACAGGCACCAGCAGCCTTTCAAATGCTTGTGCCTGTCCTGTGATGGTGAGTTCCCATATGGGAAGGTGTGGCCGATGTCAGCGGGGGAGCCGTCGTGCTGGGGCCCGACTTCAGTCCACTGTGACTCCACATCCTCCAGTGGACAATCCCAAAACATTCATTATGGGATCATCAATGGTCTGGCACATTGCGCTTCCTGGGGCTGTGACTTGTTGCTACGCAGGAGCTTTAGTTTTGGATATTGATGCTAAGATACCACATCTGCTCCACGAGCATCCGTCTGCTGAAGCAGTCATCATTCATGTTGGAGTGAACAACTTCAGGCAGAAGACCTCTGACATCTGCTCAAGGCGGACGTTAATGCACTCATTAACAATCTATGTGACTCATGCAAGCACTGTATCATACCTGGACCACTGCCTTCACCACATTTTGGTGATGTGAATTGGAACTTGTGCTTAAGTCCTGCAAGAATTACTGATACTGGGTGACTCTGGATCCTTCTGGGTGACACATCTGGAACCTTACAACTTCTTTCATGTAGTTGTAAGGTTCATGTAATTCCACATAGGTCTGTCAAACGAAACAGGTAGATCCTACACAGCAATATTAATAATTTCCGGACCAAAACCCCAGCTCCAGTTTTAACTCTAATGTTAACCCAGCACAGACTGTTTAAGATGGCTCTTCTCAATGCAAGATCCCTCTCTAATAAGGCATTTATTTAAAATGATTTTATCTGTTCTGCCGATTTAGTTTTTATGTTTTTAACAGAATTCTGGTTACAGTCTAGTAATCACAGCCAGTTTGCTGAATTGTGTCCTCCAGACTGTTTTAGCTGACCTAGAGATTGCAGTGGTAGTGGTGGCCTTGATACTGTCTATAGGAAGCTTTTCAAATGTAAACTAATAGCTTGTAATGATTTTTCTTCCTTTGAAGAAGTGCTCATGTTTAAACTTGGTGGCCCACAGTGGGTCATTATCTCCCCCCCCCCCCCCCCCCAACCCAGCTGGCTCATTTTTGAAATAGCTCCCTGAATTTTTATCCAGGCTCGTTCAAAATATGATGTTGTGGTGATTTTAATATTCACATTGACGAGTCTTCTAACGTCCTTGCTACAGATTTTTTTAAACCTCACTAAATATTTTAACTTTCAACATCTGTCTGGCCAAACTCATAACCGTGGCCACACTCTAGGCCTTGTCTTTGGTCTGGGTGTGAGAATATCATCTGTGGAAATTATGGACATGTTTGTATTTGATCACCAATTCATTGCTTTTAACTGTGAATTACAGGCTGCTAGTACTGTCTTATCCTGTTCTTAGTACCTTCATATCTTTAACGAGCAGAGTGCCTCTAAATTCTGTACACTGTTAAATCCCCATGGCAATGTGTTTTCTGATTTCTCCTACGCCAGTGATTTGTTTAATTCTTTTAATTCTCTGTCTTCCTCAACCTTAGATCTCATAGCTCCTTTGAAGACTAGATCTAATTCAAAGACTAGAAAACAGCCCTGGTTAAATGACAGTATTTGAAGCTGTAAAAGTAATTTGCAAAATTGCAGAACGTAAATGGAATAAATCAGGTCTCCAGGTCCACTCTGTGGCTATGAAAGAGTTACTACTCCTTTATAATAAGATATTGAAAGATGCAAGAACATGCTATTTTTCTGAACTTATTTCTGCTCATCAGCACAACCCCAGATTTATGTTAAAGACTGTCGATCAGTTAGAAAACCCAAGTTCTCCTTGTGGCTTTGCTGATTGTGATGCTGACTGTGAAAGGTTTTTATCACATTTTTTTTGAAAGGTAGAGTCAATAAAGACTTATTATTGCCCCCAATCCTACCATTTTAGATGTTGACAACCCGCACCAGGATACTTTGAGCTATTTTTCCCCTATCACTCTGCCTGAACTTCTAGAAATCATGTCTCATATGATCCTCCAGCCCTCTTGACATAATTCCAGCTAAGTTTTTATTGGAATGTATTAGGCCCCATTTGCTTTCTATTTTGAACACTTGTCTGTCTACTGGTTGTGGTCCTAAAAAATCCTGGGCTTCATCCTACCCTACTAGATAATTATCATCTGGTTTCTAAACTGCCTTTTATTTCTCGAAAAAAAAAGTTTCACAGTAGCTTCTTGCTGCTGTGGAAAACAGTAGTATCTTTGAGAAGTTTCAATTAGGTTTCCGTCAGTATCACAGTACTGAGACAGCTGTTCTCAAAGTCACTAATGACCTTTTAATGAATGCTCACACAGGCATGTATTCAATTCTCTTCAATTCAGCATGACTTTAAGTGCAGCCTTCGACACAATTAATCATGGCATTCTTTTAGAGAGAGACACTCGGTAGGCTTATCTGGTAGTGAGTTAGACTGGTTGTCATCATATTTGTCAAATAGGAAGTTTTGTGACTCAACTTCCTGTCGTAGTTTTCCCATATCAATAATTGCGTGCCTCAAGGGTCAATTCTAGGACCAATTTTGTTCTCCCTATATATGCTCCCCTTGGGTGATGTGATCAGTAGACATGGTATTTCATTTCATTGCTATGTGGATGACACACAGTTGTACATCTCTGTTAAACCCACTGACCTTAGTATGATGAGTTCTCTGCAGGATTGTCAGATTGATGTAAAAATAATAAATGATAAATGATAAATTTTCTTCAACTCATTCTAATAAAACAGAAGTCCTTATTATTGGGTCCCAGCATATCACAAAACAAATACTTTCATCTACTGGTTACCTGTCACAACATATCAAGCCTGTTGCAAGAAATCTTGGTGTCCTGTTTTATAGCCATTTATGTTTTTGTCATTAGCAACATATCACAAGGTTTGTCCAATCATGTTTTTATAATCTGAGAAATATTGCAAAAATAAGATCTTTTTTAAATTTTAGAGATGCAGAAACTGTTGTATGTGCTTTAATCTCCTAACGCCTTGATTATTGCAACAGCATTTTCTCTTGTCTTAATCAAAAAACTTTGAAATGACTACAGACTGTACAGAACTCAGCTTCCAGGCTTTCAACCAGAACTAAGAGGCACCATCACATCACACCTGTTTTCACCTCTTTACATTGGCTCCCTGTTTGTTTTAGGATTGATTTTAAGATCTTATTGATTGCCTTTAAGGCTCTTCATGACCTGGCTCCAGATTATATTTTAGACCTTTTAATCCCTTATGAACCTTTGCATAGTTAAAGATCCTCGGGCAGTGGTCTTCTGTCTCTTCCAAAGTCCAGGCGGAAAAATAAAGGGGACAGAGTCTTTGCCATCAGGGCCCCGAGGCTCAGGAATGACATGCCCAAGGAAATAACGCTGTCTGAGTCAGTGTCTTCTTTCAAGTCTCTCTTTGAAACGTTCTTTTATCAGAAAGCATTTCCTGATTTTTACCTAACTGCCTGCTTATTTTACTTGACTTTATTTGTTTTTAATTTCATGTTTATTTGAATTTTTAAGTTCAGTTTTACTCCCTTTGTGTTTTGTAATGTGTGTATAATGTGTTTTATGGATCTTAGTTTGTTTTAATCGCAGTGTTTTGTTTTTATTGTAAAGCACTTAACACTAAAGCACACTAACTGTGTTTTGAAAAGTGCTATATAAATAAAGTTTATTCAGTGGTTTGCAGTAAAAGACCAGGGAAGCTCCCAAATGAGAATATGTGGAAGTTGATAAAAGTAAGGCTGGAGAGAAAAGAGTCATCAGAGGGCCACAAAATACTGATTCATTGTTGCAGAAACCTAACAGAGGTAGCTGTAATTCTTAGAGAGATTTGTGGTTTTGGCAGGTTGGTAGCTGGTGAGGGTTCTCATCACCCAGTTGCAGGGCTAATTGGTTTGTCCTTGTTGCTCTTACTGGTTATTCAGGACACCTGCATGGAGAAGAATGAGATCTTCTGGTGTAGCACATGGCCGTGTTAACTCCTCTCCAAGATAACAGTAAAAATAGCAATGACAACAACTGCAGTGCATGCTGATTTGGAAATTCCCAATTTGGACAAAAATCCTTGGATAAGTATATGTGTGAAAAGTAATAAAGGCGTTTTAAAAAAATAAAGTAAACTTGAAATTTGTTTCACCTGAAAGCATATCCACTTTGACAACTTCAACTAGATACAATGCTATTTGGTATTCAATCTGGGAAACTATCCCAGAGTGCTGAGCTGACATCACTTGTTACCAAATTAAATCCTTTTTCAAAATTTTCTTAAATTATGCAACACCATCTAGTAGAGCAGTCTCCCCTCACTTCTAGTCACATTACAATTTCTTGAATTAAATGAAACTGCATTTAAATCAAGTAAATCTCTCACATGATTTGCCTTTCCACTTGTGTGTTTTCTAAGGTTCAATATAGAACTTAATATCTTATTAAAATTGCAATTTTTTGCAGTGCATCTCATGGTCCTGTATCTCTGGCCAGTCTGTTTTGATTAGGTCGGTTAATTGAATATCAGCCTTCGTTAGTGTCAGTATCATAAACAGGCTGTAGTTGTAAATTGGAGTTGGTCACGGGTGGGTGCTCAGCTCGCTGGAGGTCTGTGGATGGAACTTCTGATTAGCCCAGTTGGGCAGACACTCGTTTAACACCAGGATAATTACATTACCACAAGAGTACACAGATGATGATAAAGCGGATTATTCAGTTACCTAGGGTGGATAACTATAGTCATTAAAAGAATAGAATAGAACACCACAAGATCTCCGGATCTCAATATTGCATTTTCACTGTTTGAGATTTACTGTGTGCGACATATAATAATTTAAGATGAACACACAGTTTCTCTGTGAATAATTTCTGTCTGTAGTATTATCACCTTTAACGTTGTGTAGATGTGACACATCTGTCTTAAAACTTGTGACTGTTTAATTCTTAGGTTGTGAGTAAATTTGAAGGAATGTTGAAAAATACGCTCATAACCCTTTCAAACTGATGCGGTAACACAGTGCAAAGCTACTTGTGCCATCAATCTCAATGAGTTGTCTCTTACACAGCATTACTAGCCTGGTTAGATACATTTTATCAATTTAAAAAGCCTCAGCAGTCAGTTTCAATGTGTGTCTGGTTTTAGATGTTTTATGCCCTTCATTTAGAAATAATCCTGAAAACCCACATCAGGTCCTGGGGCTACCACATCACAAGGAAACTATGTCACACGCACACACTTAAACACACTCACACACACACACACACACACACACACACACACACAGTCTGGATTAGGAGCCTGAATGTATTGATTGCCTCTGTCTCACAATTCCTCATGGTGCCAGCAGGCTACAGACCCATTAATGAATAGCTGGGCTGAGATAAATATCTGTAGCCACATGGGACACACAGACACTCGCCTCACTTACACATCTACACACTTGCACACACCAGCACAAATGTACATTTCTCTCCATGTCATTAGTTTTTCTCTAAATCAACATAATAACCTCTTCTATCTGTCATGTGATTTGCCTGATACGCAGTTAAGATACATCCTTCAGGATACAGATGATGTCTTTCATTATTGACATACCAAAATAAATCTCTTTCAGCTCTCCCTCCTTCCATGTTTTGCGGCCATACATAAGAACACAACATAATACATATTGTATTAGCCAGATCACACAGTTTTTAAGGATTGCGTTTTTCTGTTATTTTGGCAGTACCAAATTCTGATGATGCCCTGTAATAAACAAAGACAAATGCAGTCTGACTCATTAGTCTGAGAATGCATCACAAATCCTAAATCCCCTAAATGACCTTCTAAGATTGCAGAGGACTTTCTCACTTTGAATGTGTTCCTGCTTTTTTGTGAATGTGTGTCTATGTGTGTGTGTTTGTCCACTGTACCAGACAAATGTATTAGTGTGTGGAGTGTGTGGGTTACACAGCAGGAGATTTAGATTGTGTCTACCTTCCTGTATATACACACACACACATGCACGCACAAAATGCACTGTCCCTCCTTGCTATAAATTTCTTGACCGTGCAAGGCAGCGTAATAATAGCTGTGACTTATCATATGGTTGAGTTCACAGCAAAGACATCTCTCTGTGTTTTATGGTCAGTCATTACCGTGTAAAATACGATTCCCTCCCAAGCAGTGTCTGCCTTCTACCTGCTATTTATACATGACGGCAACAGATTTTAGGGAAACATTCTGTTTATTCTAAATAAGGAGACCAAAGTTTGCTAAAACATTGGTTAAGAGACGCAAATACATATTTGTAGTAGGTATTTGTAGAATTTGTACACAAATATTGGAACTTTGCAGTTTCAATAGTGTTTTAGCTGCATCCCCACAGTCAATCCATAACCAAGGCTTTATTCTCTGTGTTTTCATGAGAGGGAGATATTCTGACTGCAGAAGGAATGTTTATACTGTTGAATGAATTGACAGGGAATAGTTTGAATCAAAAGTCAAAAAGCAGATTCTCTCTGGAGATCATCCCGCACAAGTCTGCACCCCTTCTGCCTGCTGTTGCCATGGAAATATCCCCTACCATATTTGGATGAATCCGGCATAGCAGCTGGGGTGATATGTGGCGCATGCGCATGTGTTTATGTGAATGGGTATGTGCATGCATGCGTGGGTGCATCTCTATATGTGTGTGACTGGCAGTAAATGTGCACTGCATGCTGTGTTTTTCGGTGAAGCTAAACAGTCAAAACAGTTGAGAGTGCCACTGACTACATTCAGTACTGTTAGAAGAAGGGTTTATTGATAATGTTAGTGGCCATTTCAGTGAAGTTCATATCAGAGCCTTAACATTTATCAGAGCCACAACCTGCTGATATTATATGACCCCATTGCCCTCTAATCTCTCCCATATCCTTCTTTACACTCTTTGTCCCTCCTTTTCATCTGTTTTTACCCTTATTTTTCCTCTCATTTTTGACTTTATCTCATTGTGTACTCACACCGTCTTTGTGTCCCTCTCTGAATCCAGCTGTTGGTGTTTTGTTGAAGTGTAAGTGTGTGGTGTCTGAGAACAGGGACCCTGAAATGATCGTTTACCAGAGGTCAGACCCCCGCTGTGTCCCACTTCACACCACAGCTGTCTTGTTAGAGCCACACTCTTGTGGTTAGAAATTGAGAGAAATTGGAAAGAGAGAAGTTAAACGGCATCTTGTGGCAAAACATCTGAGTGGATCAAATGTCTCAAAGCAGCCTGTCTTTAAAATTGATTTTTAGTAGATTGCACACCTGCACGGTAGTGAGTGGAGATCAAAGACATGCTGAGGGCAGAGCAGGAAAACGGAACGAAGAGGGGAGAGAAAGATGCAGAAAGGAGAGGAATGAGAAAGGGAGTGGATGATTGAAGAGAAGAGAGAGGGTAGATTAGCAGTTCAGGGCAGAGCAGAGTGCAGAAGAGACAGGTTTAGCGTATCTGTGTGTGTGGCATTCATATATCATGGTAATAAAAGATTTTTTGTCAGACATGAAAAGCAAATCACTCACAGTAGGAGTGTAATTTAAGCATCACCGCTGGGTGGGATTTATCTGCACTTGCAAACACACATTTACACAGGCACACATTGACACGCAAAGGTGTTGATACACACACACATACTGTACATGCACACACAAACAGTGTCTACTCCAGCCCCGTGAGTAGATGTGGAACTGTGTAATGTTTGCTAGTATCATGTTAATTTATCCTTGATTAAAACAAGAGCTGTTTCATGTCATTTAATTGGTGAAACGATGGAAATTAATTCTGCTCTTTCTTTTCATGGCTTTGCAATAAAAGACTGCTGGTAATTAAACACAGGGGAATATGTAGGAAGGGATGATGGATAGTAGAAAGGGAGGAAGAGAAGGAGGAGATTAAGATAAATTTGTTTTTAATGTGTCGTGCATGTGGATGTGTGTCATTGTACATGGTCAGTGTTTATTTGCCTACATGTTAGTTTGTGCATCTTAGTTATGCAAACATGAGACACCGTGCTTGTATGCAGATGTGTTTGTGTGCGTATGTGTGTTTGACTGAGTGAGTGAGTGATCTCTATGGTGCGGTCTCATATGTAAAGGTTGTGACATCAGTAGATGGTTTGTTTATACCTCGTCTCTGGAGGCCCACTGAAAGAGACACGTCAAACTAATGCACACACACACACACACACACACACACATTATATGTTCTTTAGACTGTAGCTGAAATGTAATGTGAAGAGTGGCTTTAAAAATTTTACTATGAAAAGCTGTGCTAATGATTCCAATCCAATTCCCAACAGTCTGAACTGGGCTTTTATGACTAAATTAATAATATGTCTTAAAAGGAATGTTTGTATTTTGGAAGCCTAATCACAAATCTATCCCACATTTTCCAAAATTCTCTTGGCTTTATGTTACGACTTGAAAGGTTATGTCAATTTTGGTATGTGTGATCTCTGCGGTGTGGACTGTTTGTGCAGCAGAAGCTCCTCAAACGGTCTGTGCTCCTTTCAAAACATTTAGCTCAAAGACCTCTGGAAATGTCACAGTTGGTTTAGAGTTTATGGCTTGTTAATGGCCACCATCAAGTCAGGCTGTCAGTAGCAACACTGTTTGTATTACAGGGACAGCATAATTAAAGGTCAACATTTTTAGTACGTTTGAAGTTGTGATGCATCCTGTCACAGTTTTGTCCAAAACATTTTTCATGGTTGGCATGTTTTATCAATCTTTTATAGAATCTCTGACTTCAAACCCTGCTTTGCTACTTCTTCCTCTTCATCACTGCTCTTATTTTATCCTTACTTTTTGTCTTCTTCTTTTTCTGCCTCTTGGGTCTGATATCAACTGAAACTTGTACTTGTTTGTACAAAAAAGTCTGTTTTTCACTCCATGTGTACACAAAATTGCTGACCAAGTGGACTCACGCAAGCGTCTTTTTAAGATTAAATTAATGCCAACCATGACCAAAACCTGACTTCAACAAAATGAACTTTGACTCAAAACTCTGTAGTTATTTGACAAATATCTAAAATGAATGTGTCTAAAAAAAAAAAAAAAAAGGCTATCACCTTTTATTAGATTTGATATTTGATTTTTTTTAGAAAATGCAATGCTTTTATGATGTTATTGACAGTCGTTTGTTGTACAATGTCAAGACCTTTTTCTGTGAATTTGACAAAGGAAGGAATTCATGAAGCAAAGTGCCTTAGATCTCCGTCCTCCTTGGTGTCACAAGTGTCAACCACATATCAAAGAACGCTGTCAGCAGGTTTATGTCTTCACATTTTAAACCCCAATATAACTCTACCTTGACTTTCATTTTCTGTTGTCAGTTTGGGTGAAATCCTCTTAAGACAGCCGATCAAAAGGGTGCTGAACTGAAACTACTCAATATCAAAGAATTCTTTATTCAGCTCACACATCTTTCCCTCTATTTCTCCATCTATCTGTCACTGCCTGACTCTTGTCTCTGTCTGTCTCCTTCTTTCTCCTCCTGCTCCTGTCTTTTTGACACTTAACTAGTCTTTCTTCCTGCCAATACTTTTCATTGTTTTTTTTCTGATTTCTATGTTCAGAGGATGGTCGACTTGTGCATCAAGTAGAGTAGAAATACTTTTTAAGTATATTTGAAGTCTCTGTCGAAGTTTGCAGGCTGTGCTCCTGAAAAATCCTGGACATTGCTTTGAGTTCAGGTGTCTATACAGCAGACAGCTTCTGTATTACCATGTACAATACAGATGTATTCACTAAATACATGAATAGAATAAGTAAGAACAGTAGTAAAACAACAACAACTTAATTAAGGACTGTTCCTCATCCATTCAGTGTTTTACTGTTAGCCATATTTTCTCCTCAATAAACAGAAACAGACTCCAATAGACAACAAAATATCTTAACCAGTGGAAATATTCGAAAGACTGCAAGAGGCATATACTAGGGAAAGTGTGCCCTCCTCTCAGAGGAAAAATAGTAAAAGTGAAAGATGAATAAAAAGAGTCTATTACACCATGTGTCTGATGGTGTTGCATCATTCAAGTATTTTATACTGATGTTGAGATGTGTTCATATGGGTGTGCATACAGGTGAACATAATAATCAAAGCACCTGTTATTTTATACAGTATTATCCAATCTTATGCAATAGCCATGCAATAAATGCTGCCCCTGTGAAGCTATTTAATGACACAGAGAGAAAAGAAGATTCATATCGAGTCATTTTGAAGCTGTACTCTATGGTGTTATTGTACTGTAATGGATTGCAGAGAAAGTGTTGCTGTGTCCATTCCCTGTAGGCCAGTGTCTGCAGTAGTATTTTATCTCTGAATTTCTCTTAAATGGGATGTTGGGGTGAAATGACATTACATGATGGAGCACCAAAACCTTGTGGTGAGCCTAATGCAGCATTGACCTTGTACATTTGCCATGTACCACTAGTACAAAAGTGTGGGTTATTTTTAGCAGCAACATCGAGGTACAACAGATAAAATAAAAAATGATTTACCAATAAAAGTTGATTTCTCTCAACTTCTGCCCTCAGATACATTGTTAATTTGCTTTTCTCACCTCTAACTATACACTCAGGACAAATAGTCAATGAGCAGTAGCTTTTTTCTTTTGATCATTGTGAAACTCGGGAGGAAACTACTAATTTTAGGTTAGCCTCAGCTTAACTGATTACCTGCCTGTCTTCCCACTCATTTACTGAGTAAATGAAAATATAATTATATATTTGACAAATCTTTGTTCTATTTAATTAGTGAATATTGAGTGGTCACAACTCCTGTTTATAACAATCACTTTAAAGTTACAAGGAAGTTACATTTCAATGTTGTTGCTTCCATAGTTCAGTGTACAATATTTCTGGCTGAAACGTCTTATTTAAGGAATAAGGATGTTTTTAAAGAAATCGAGGACTCTGAATTTAAATGACCATTAATCATACGACTTTCAAAGGACTGATGATAGCATTTCCTTCTGGTTCCATCCAAGCCAACCTTTTGAGTACATCAACATGTGAGTGTCTGCTTTTAAAATTGTCCAGAAAAATGAAATCATTAGGCAGTTCTGCTGCTGCATATCCCTTTGATCTTTTTCCTCTCTGTTCCCACTGTAAGAGACAGGCTGATTAATGATTGCCAGTGATCGCTCTGCAGTTAAAAAGGAGGAGAATATTGAGAGATTCAACAACAAAAGAAGGATACACAGGGATTCTCTAATGGTATTCCAACTCTCAGAGTCCCGTCTTGACAGGGAATTAAGAGGTTTTCCGTATGTAGGGAAAACACTCACATGCTCAACCAACATATATAGACACATGGATGCACTCTTAGACAGACACACTCAGACATACATACAACTTTATATATAAACACGCCTGTACTTATTTGGACGTTGGCTGACCAACATGTGCATGTACAAAAAATGCATGTGTACACACATATACACACAGACACACACAAACACACACAAACACACCCACACACACATATTCATCCTCTTATTGCTCTCCTAGGGAATGGCCTTATCCTCTTACAGCACTCCAATAGCAAAAGTGCTGGGAATTAAAGAGGATAGGAGGGGGAGACAGACAGACAGACAGACAGAAGAGACAGAGGGAAAGGGACAAAAAGAAGGTTATCAAGAGTAAATATATATCTGTCCATCTGGGAATTTATGTGTGTTTTATGAATCTGCGTGTTGGTACAACAAACTTTGCTGTTTACTGTTTGTAGTCTGTTGTGAACTCTCAGTTCGGCATTTTGCTGCTCATTTTCTGAGATTTACACTGTGGGATTAAACTGACTGTTACGTCAGCCCAGTGGCTCAGCATGCTCAAATACACACACACACACACAGACACACACACAGACACACCGATAATCCTTTTTATAGTCGTTGTTATAGTAATCCACACAGGAATTTAAAGGGTTTCCCCTTCGTATTTCTGTTTGATTTTTAGGACATGCTAATGATAACATTCTGAACATTCATTTAAAAGTACTTTCTCTTATGCTGATATTGAGTTAATATAAATTAACAACAACAAAGATATCATTGGGACGCAAATAACCTGTGATGCTTTGCTCTCAGCACACTTCCTTCCCTCCAACGGTTTCCATTTCTGCACTTGACTTTCTGTTTTCTCTCTATTATCATAATCTGCAGCACCTTTTCAGCCTCTTTCTTTCTTTCTTCTTCTGAATACACTTGCTTTTCATCCATCACGCATTTGAAAGGCTATCTGTAAAGAATTGCCCTGCTCTCTCCTGAAGTGCCTGGACAGGAAATGAATTGGCCCTTAATTTAGCTCTGACTCTGAACCAGGAAAAGGTAATTATGAGAAATGTGAACTATGATGCCTCTGAGAAATGGCAGACCCCTTGTGAAACAAAAGATGTGAATATGGAGAAATTGAAGCTGCTGAGTGTTTTGTCATTTACCATATTTTGAAGTTGTTTTTCTGCTTTTGTATGAACAGTAGAGAAAAATGGGAGCAATTGAAGAAATGGGATTACACGACACAAGTTGAGAGACAGAACGCAACTAATCCTCAGTATTTCATTAACTCTTCCCCTTTATATTATTATTCAGTTTTCAAGAACGCTTCCTGACATATTAAGTAAAACAGATGCTTGCTATTGATTCATCATATCAGACAATTTGCTCAGTTACCTAATGTGTTAATAGGTTACATCAAAAAATGGGTCATCAAATTAAATTAAATTTTAACTGAAAATGAACAACTCTCTCATGAGTCACAAGTCATTCATTCAGAGAAATCTGAAAAAGGTGCATGTTTTTGACAAAACGCTGTACAGTAAGCTCGGTCAACCTCTGCATATACAATGCGTACAGTATACAAAATATATATATTTTATATATATATATATGTGTGGTACTAAAGTAGCTTTTGCCCTCTTTTTAGTTGTACTTTGAGCATGATGATGGGCATGAGAGTTAAATGCTTGATGGCCTTTTGGGTCATATTTTTTAGAAATAAGCAAGCAATAATTACATGTATTTTTTCAGTTATATTCTTTAGTCTGTCATGGTAGAGTGGCTTTACCTTGAGTTACCACTTGAGATGAAGAAGAATGGAAATTTCATTGGCCTGCCAACTCAATACTAGAGCAAGAACGATTAATCAATTAGTTGATCAACAGATTATTAATCACTAACTATTTTGATAACTGATCGTTTTGAGTCATTTGGTAAGAAAAACTAGCCAACATACTCTGGCTGCACCTTCTTAAAAGTGAGTATTTTCTGGTTTCTTTAGTCTTCTATGATAGTAAACTGAACATCTTTGGGCTGTGAATTGTTGGTCGGGACAAAACAAGACATTTGAGGATGATGACCTTGGGCTTTGGGAAACAGTGATCTGCATATTTCACTACTTTCTGACATTTTATTGACCAAAAGAAAATAATCGACAGATTAATCTGTAATGATAATAATTGTCAGTTGCAGCCCTACTCAAATCCTTTAGGGAACATTGTTGGGCAACGTTTGGTCACTAAATGGATGAGCTGTCAGTGACTATCTGAATTTGGATGAGGAGTTTGATTTTCCGTTCAGAAACTGTCTGAGTGATGTTCTAGTGATGCATAAGTTAAACTGAGCTTCACTACACTGTAGTGTCTGTGTTTCTAGAGTCTGATGGGGATGTTGTTCAAAGTGTGAAGAAGATTAGGGCCATTTTGCTGAATGGTTTGCATTCACTGACTGTGACTGTGCTTCAGTTGTTATTTAATGTTCACAAACGTTCCTCTGAATGTTTTTTGTGTATTTTATATCAAGTGCAATTCACCGCTATAAACGAAAGCCACATGGCTTTCGTTTATAGCCCGACTATCATTATTCATTTATATGCAGTTCTACAGTATCTGTTTATAAATTAGAATGTCACCAACTTACAGTCATTGTCTTTTGGTAAAGACTGTGATTAAGACAAGGTTAAAAGACAGTATTTGAATATAAAATATAGAACTCTGACTCAAGAGCTATTACTCTGTAATCATAAAGTAAGCCTGTGTTGGGTGACTTTATGAAACTTTCAGACTATGTGGCTGGGTTCAATATGTGATTATTTGAAACACCAGCAAGCTTTTGATTGACGGAGATCTGCAGGTGGTGGCCAGGTTTAGCATCAACCTCCAACAAGCCCCATATTACAACACACAGAAAATTCACATTTTATTTGCTTTGCAGCAGGTAATAGAGAGATACAGAGAGATGGTTACAACTTTAAGCTGATATCATCACAATTCTCATTCAGCACACCTGTTTAGTTCAGGCCATCAAATCTATCTATTCAACAGATATTGAAAGTCAAATGCTTGTTTCAGGTGGTAAAAATGTCTTCAGTTGGATCTCAAATGACACCTAAAGTTAGAAGTTGATAGAGGAGGAGAGGATATCCTCCCCCGATTCCAGCAAACACACACATATACCGAACCCTGTCACCCATTTGTCTCTGTCTCCTTTGCTTTCTCTCTCTTCCGGTGAGCTCAGTGAGACGGGTGTGATGTGTGCCGCATCACAGCCCCTGCACAGCTTGTTACCATAGCAACACAGGAGACAGAGCGAGAAAATTATAGAAAGACTGAGATGGAGTGAGAGTGTGTGACAGAGAGAAAGTTAGGGAAAGATAGAGATCAGGATGTTTACTATTTACATGCCTCCATCTGCATCCCCCTACTATCAGTTTCCAAATTCTTCACTCAGATCTTTTACTTTGAGTCATTGGGGTCAATTTTACTGATAGGAAATTTAAGCTATTGAAGAGGGAGAGAAGCAGCTTATTTCACTTCAGATGGAGACATTTACATACAGGACAAGACATCTACGGTATCAGTATCTACAATATCAAGGAATTCAGAGCCAAAAGAAAAGGGGTAGGCTAAGAAACCTTAAATGAAAAATAATAACTGAGACTACTGTTACTGTAAACCAAAAGCACAGAAAGTGATCCAGACTCTTAACAATACAGCATAAAGCTTTACTATGGAAACTACAGAAGCTAGAGAATTACCCAACTGCTGGCTCACAAACACCATCAACAAAACTCACATAAACTGACACCTATAACATAAAAGCGACCAATTCTGAAAAAAAGATCAGCTAAACGTCTCACCGATATTGATTGAGGTTTAAGTAAAATGAAATGAAGCATGCATAAACTCCATGAACACAGTCTGGCCAGTGTGGATATTGGCTGCCACAGGCAAAACATTGCTGCCCAGAGAACAGGGTATGCTAACCTAGTTAATTAAGATACACAGATGAAGAGCAGCACTTTTTACTTTGTTATATCATAATATTTGGCCCATGTCTGGCTGAAAAAATACCAAAATTATGTAAATCAAGGGGTGAGGAGCATGTCAGTGTTCTGGGTGAAAGTGCAGACAAAACCACGGATATCTGCAGATTACATCATCACCCGCCATCAGCTCAGAGAGACAGAAAGACATCTGTCTAATGATACCTCTGTAAATCCAGTGTACACCATGTACACTGAGTATATGGATGTATTCAGAGCACACAGTGAATGAGTTTAGATGAGAATTATTATTTACACATGCATCCTTACAATTTCCATTTAACTTATTAATGTTATTCATTATTTATTATTAGGTTAATGAGCATAGAGTTTATGTATGTTTTTGTCTGTTATTGTCACGTTGTATATGTTGTGTCATATTTGCAATGGCGGCTATGCAAATAAAGCACATTTGAATTTGAGAAACAGGCAGACAGAGAAAAAGAGGCAAGCTCTGGCTCAGACATGTGGTACCAGTGAGATGTGGGAAAGTCATTAAAGTCCAGAATAACATGCAGCTAATTTACTGTAGATCCGTCTGGTACTCTTTCTGTCTTTCTCTGACACACACTCGCACACACACACACACAGACACACACGATTCTGTGGGCGATAAGCTGGATGTCTCGTTACTGGGCATTAGTTGCACCTCTCCTCGCTAATCCCTGCTGTCAAACAGACAGGCTGGTGGTATGTGTGTGTGTGTGTGAGTGTGTGTGCGCACTCGTGTGTGCAGCTTCAACCGGTATAATTATTGCCATCGTGTAAAGCAGGGAATAGCTCTGACTGCTGCTTCTAAGCCACTGGCCCATCATTAGGTTACACAAGATTGTCCATTAATGGCTGTGTGTTTGCATGTGTGTAGAAAAGAGTGTGTAGCGTTTGTGTAGTTTTTATGCTTCTTTGTGTGTGTGGACTAGACTTAAACTGAACTACATGTTAAAAGCCAGAGTGTTTTTCACCTGCCTCAGTAAAAATATTCAGTTAGTTTAATATTGCAGTATTATTGTTGTTTTAATGTCTTACTGTCAAGTTTTATTTAAAGTTTATCTTAATAGTCACATACCATATTCAGAGTTATTGGTCACTATTATTATCCCTTCCTAGTGCTAGATGTGGGGCATATTATGTGCAAAATGTACAATCAAGTAGACTTTTAGTGCGAAATTCTCTCTTTGTGTTGCCATGTCCAGTGTTTCCTTGCTCAGGTGGGGAAGAGGGATACATCCAGGTTGTAACAGGTTTGTTGCAGGGACAAAACACTTGCAATACATCTACACATCATCGCCAGGACAAAGATACATGGGGACTATGGAGACTATTTTGTTAGCCCTTTCTAACATTAGAGTTGTTCTAGGAGAGAATCCCTTCACAGCCAGTAGGCAGACAGTAGACAGGTGGAATGATTACAGTGATCAGTATATATTCAACATACACATAGCATGTGAGTATTGTATTACTATAGACTTGAAAAAAGCCAAACCTATTGATTAGCTGTCGATTTATTAGGCAGGTTTGCTCTTTACTCTACATGTGTCTTGGAAAAAAAAGAAATGGAAATGACTGTGCTAAATAATTGCACTACTTAACTTCAAACTCACCTTACAGTCTGGTCCCAGACAAGAACATTCCCTTTGAAAGTCAGTTAAATGACTTGGCTTTAGTGCAGAGGTAGTTTAGTGACAGAGAAAGATAGAGAGAGGGCTGGAAAAGCAGAGACGGAGAGAGGATCAGGGAGCAAGAGACCAAAATGCCACCATGGCGATAAAGATAAAGAAGAAATAAGAGGGAGAGCAAGCAATGTTACCCTGGTGGTGTATTACCTCAGCAGGTGATATTACAATGTCTGCTGTGCTAAATATGAGAGATGACACTTTTACAGTATGTGTGAAGCAATAAAAAAGTCATGAGGCCAGACCAGGAGGAATAGGCAGAATATACTGTATATACAGTCTCCGTCTCAGTTATTGTATCTCTCCCCACCAAGATCATATCTGTGTCACTTTATCCTCTCGCTCTCTCTCTGTCTCTCTCAATCCTGCCGTATCTCAGTGGATTTAGTTGTCTTTAACCTCTCCACTCCTTCTGATGTTTCTCTTACCAATCTCATTGTTTGTAGCTTACTGTTTTGTACATTTTGCCATTTCTTTAATCATCTCGCCTGCTCAGTTTTTCTTTATTTGTTGACCTGTATTCATTGCTCCACTGTATGATTTGTCCTCTTCTATGGCCATTGAAGGTTTGCTTGGCAATGCTTAAAATCAGTATAATAATAAGTAGATGTTTAGTATGTATCAGTGACACTTTGGCAGCAAGCAGGACTAAGTATCTGGAATAGCAGGGATCACAAAAAGTCCATTTTTATCACTTAAAAAGTAATATTAAAAAGTAAAAAGTCACAGTAGACACTGTAGAGCTTGCTCTCACACACATACTCACACATTTTGGGGAACAGATGTATGTGTATGTATTTGTGTGTCTTCTAAATATCTATGTGTGTGTATGTCTTGCTCTCACAGCTGACTGCGTCCAGACAAAGACCCCAGCTGGAGGGGGAATAATGTCTGTTATCTACACTCATCCATCTTTCTTCCCTTGTAGACTTCTTCTAATTCATTCTGCACCTATGCCATCTCTCCATCTCTCTTTATTTTCACTATCTACCTGTTTACTCCTCCTAACTTCAGGGTATCTTCTTTCTTTCTTTCTTTCTTTCTTTCGTATTTCAGTAGGTAGAGTGAGCAGCGGTAATCCAGCCGAAACTCACATGAAAATGCAAATGCACTATTGTATTTTGTTTTCATTCAACATGGATGAGTCATAGCATAATTCAAACTCAGATGCAAAAGGCCAACTGAATTTCAAGTTAACAGTAAGTAGGAAGACTGTCTGCCAATGTTAATGTTAATATTAAAATGGAAATGCAAGGTCTACCTCACATTATGTTTTCCTATCCTCTTCAACACAACCCTGTCAAACTGTAACTTACAGTGAATTAAGTTGCTAAACAAATTTGGAAATTAAATGGAAACTTGAAATTGGAAATTAATGATTATGTCTATATAAATATATATATATATATATATCTTCTGTTTTTAGTGGCACGGGGGTGACAACATTTTCAGGTGATCATACATCTGCCCTGCCAAAACTTAAATGCAAATGTGGCCAAATGGATTTGCATTTTCAGTGTCAACAAAACCATTCATTCTCAAACTCAAAGACAGTCAACAATAAAATGCAAACTAAGATGTTTTATTTCAGTGTTTTGTGTGCAATGAGAGAAATAAGATGCTTCCAAGTATGCTTCAGTATTTAGAACACAAGGGATTTTATGTTTCACTTTCCACTGGAAACACACTGATGAAAATATATACACTCTTAGTACGAGACACTTAAAGACATTGCATTCCTCCTCCTCTGCCTTTGTGTATGCTATGGCTAATTACTACATACCTCCTAACCTCCCTCTTTCTATCTTAATCTAATCAACACTTCCATTGACTGAAAGTGAATTTGTTTAGTAATGAAAACAAATAGATTGGGATGTTTGAAAGATTTTTCTCTTGTGTTGCACCCACCATTGTTTGTGATTATATACGGTATGTCCTGATGGACTTAATATAAAAAGTGGTGGCTCCTTGTGATGTTTTTTGAACTAACTCCATAAATGAATGTATTTTCTGCTACTAAACAACTGTTTGACATATTGACATTCCAAGCAGGACATTGTGTTAATGATGAATAGTGATGGAGGGAGGTTGAATAGGCCCTGAAGGTCAACACACATTGCTGAAGTTAGCATGCTAAAAAAATGAAACATAAAAAACAGATTTTTCAATTTTTCTGCAGTCGCCTAGGACAGAGCTTTCTGTCTTCTTCACTTCTTTCTTTGCCTCCCTCCCTCTCATGGTGACCTTCTCTGAGCTATGCTTTGCTTCAGAGTGAATGAGAATGAATCGAATGACATGTCTGAACATCACTTTTTGCTAGGTGTGTGTAATAAAAGAAGAGCAACAGTAATCCTCTTCTCTTCTCTTCTCTTCTCTTCTCTTCTCTTCTCTTCTCTTCTCTTCTCTTCTCTTCTCTTCGTTCCTCTCCTCTCCTCTCCTCTCCTCTTCTCTTCTCTCCTCTCCTCATGCCTGTTTGTCTCTCTCTGTCAGTCTCTTGAATATTTTTGTCCTTGTATATTTAAATTTTTTGTGTCTATTTGTGTGCGTCGCTCTCTCTTCTTCCTTGACAGTTTGGTTTCTGTCCCCCTGTCAAACATCAAATCAGCATCTGTTGTCTGAGGCCCAGGGGAAATCAGCAAAGTTGCCAAAAACTGAAATACGCTCTGTATGCCTAAACTAGCCTGAGCAAAGTGTGTGTGGGTGAGTGTGAGAGAGAGGTGGAGTGTGTATTTCAGATCTGTGGGACTTATCTTTCCAGACAGTTGAGTATGTGAGGACATTTTAAAGGTTAGTGCATATTGTTGATCCTCAATTTAAAAAAGGGGATGGCAAGTGTAGTGTAGAATTGTGGTTTGGCCAGGAATTATATCGTACCACTGAAAGAAAATGAAATACTTGAATTGTGACTATAAGGTGGAAAGTGCTCAATTCTAAGTCTTTGTATTTTTTGATTTCAGCTTTCAGCTTTTGTTGAAATACTCCACATTCCTTGTAATTATGAATATGAGTATTGTGTATGTGTGTGTCTGTCTGTGTCACACGTTACTTGATTAAAAAAAAATATTGTCTGGAAAATAAACAGCAAATGAGAGCAACAGAGATAAAAATGGAAAAAAATAAAATGAGAGAGATGGTCATCCAGTAATTAGCCAATTACATGTGGGAAAAATACACAGGTGGAACAGAGATCAAGTGGAAGATAGATAGATATAGATGTGTGGAGAAAAGAGAGACAGGAAAAAGATGAGAGGTGAGAGAGTGTTCAGAAAAAAATAGAGGGTAATGAAGTGTGACATCGATAGATGAGTAAAAGCGAACCTGCTGCAAAGGTAAACAGGCGTGGGCTGTTCTGGTGCTTGTGTGTGTGTGTTATTGAATGACGGGCGTGTAAAGTGGTCCGATCACTCACATAATTACACAGTTGGGTACACACATGGACACGGGCCTTGCATCCGTCTCTCTCGCTCTGTCACACACACACACACACACACACACACACACACACATACATGCTCCAAGTTTAGCGCCACTGTGTCTGTGTGTGAGACAGTTCTGACATTTGGCTTAGTGAGTTTTGCTGTTGTCATGGTGAACTTTGACCTCTTGCTGAGGCTGTTGATAGATGAGGTGTTGCGGTTCAGGACTGGTTTATACTTTCCATTCAGGTTGTAATTTGCAAAAAAAATGAGAGAGCTAATCATAGTCCTCCTAAAGCCTCACTCAAAAACCCTCCATGAATAGATGAATTATTACATTTTATGCTTCTTTATGTTGCTAATATGATTTGTCTGAGCACTAAGTAGAAAATATGTAAAGTATGACTGTAACAAGGGGTGACTGGAGTAGTTCAAAATCACAGTATCCAATACAAATATGATCTAACCCAGATTCAAAAGGCCTGGGGTTCATCACACTGTGAAAGGAACCTCCCCTTCCTAATTATTGGTATATTGATAGGCATACAGTAATACAGTATTTCATGACTGCATTGTATGGAACTCATTTAAGTTATGATTGTATTCATCAGTAGAGGATTTATTAGTTTAAAGACATTCATCACCTGTATGGGCAGAATGGCAGAATCACTGTAACTCATCAGTGCTTTGTGATCATCAGTGAATCACTTTCTACTATACCTCACTTTGTACTTTTTCTCTAATAAATCATAATAAAAATGCTGCATTTGTCATTCAAAACCATAAGTCTGCCACCTCTGTCAAACCTGAAATACAACTCTCTGGCAGCTGCTACCAAGTTCCACACATTGAAACCTATAAAACATCAGACATAGTTGCTGTGCTTAAAAACCCATTGATCATAGAGTTCTGGTATAAATTATTGTTAAACGCTAACATGAAATATTGCATTACTACACACAATATTCTGTACTGTTTTACCTTAAACCAAGTGTTTTCTCTTGGGGAACTATCCACTATATCGTCAAAATCCAGAGCATTGAACTCTGATCTATCTCTGTCATCAGTGAAGAGGGGCTGATGTGTCATTTCAGTTGTTGTTCATTCTAACAGTAAAACTTCCCAACTTGTAAAATGAACTCTCTCCCTTACCCAGTCCATGCCAATAACAGTGTTTTTCATAAAATATCTCATTCGGTTGAAATAGACACCACAGCACAGCAACAAGTATCAGTTTGTTGCTGTGTTGTGGTGTGTTTGTGTGCTACAACTGCTACGACGTGAGCAGCATTTAAAATAGTAGAAACAGCAAAATCCACAGTATCCTTTCAACAACATCTGTGTTTGTGCATTGTTTGTTTTCTGGGTTAAAATTTATCACACCACATCTTATAAGTGTACAGCTGTTGGCTGTGACCCCTTCTTCCATTTTGGATGTTCTCATGCCATCACATGAATGCACCGCACACACAAACACACACAGAGCAGTTTAGGTTCTTTTTCTTTCTTTTTTATTTCTTTTTTAATTTCCTGTCCTGAGTCTGACTGCAACTGTCTGTGTGTGCTCTGTGTTCAGTCTCCCTTCTTGTGTTGTCTTTCCATCTGATTAATACTGTCAGGTTTTGTTCGTGGACCGCTGGTGTGTGTGTGTGTGTGTGTGTGTGCACTCAGTATGTATGGTTGTAAGCAGCAGATGCTCATCTAGAATCTCTGCCAGGTTGCCATGGCAGCTAGAGAGAGTGGGTGGGTTGGGGTCGGGTGGCATGTTATTATTGAACTCAGACATTAATTACTAAAGTGACCTATTGGCAGCACAGCCTCAGATCAGATTCAAATATTTTGCCAATACAAAAATCTGTGACCTTATTATCCCGATCTAAACCAGTCTTACTGCAAAAACTGAATACAGAACATTTCGGATTCCACTTTTCACTCTCAGCAAACATTGGCAATCATTGTGCCAAATAATCTGCAACTGTATTGTGACCAAGCACAGCATGAATGAGGTCAAAGGGAGACAATAACACAAATGAACATTTACTATAAGCTGTAAGCCGATCCCAAAACACTCATTCACTGATCAGATAGCCAGAGATAGCCTTGTTTTGCTTTAGAAGTGTAATGATACAGTCGGCTCTTGATTTGGTTTGATATATGATACAGGGCTCACAGTTTGATATGGTCACGGTTCTCCTAATTGTGGCCTTTACCATGATCATCTTCTTGACTTCACAGTCAAAATGGAAAATGTGTTAATGAGTATTTTCAGTTTCACCACTCTTTGTTTTAATACATATGCTAATTTTAAACACTCTATTAAATGAATAACCAAATCCCCTTATCATACAAGCAGTTCCTTATCTCCATAAAACTAAACTGAATAAAAAAAAGATAAGATTCTCCTCACAGAGATAAAGAACAGATGTATAAACTTGGTTAGACTAATATCCTCCAAACATCTTAGTCATCCCTAATTTCCCAAAGCAGATGTGGTCAAAGTTGCCGGTCAGTCGCATATGACATTTAGAGGCAGCATAAAGGCAAATAAAGTCAGAGGAGTGGAAGAAGACAAATAGAAGCAGGTTCACTTTAGGTGCAAGAATCTGAAGCGAAGACATGAAAGCTCTAGTTGAAAATATTACCAGCTGGAATGAAAATGTGTAGGTGTAGTTGTATCTCTACATGAATGTACAGAGACAAAAGATGGAAAGGAGTTTGGAGGAAAATAAGAGAAAATGAAATTCTTCATAAACTGTGGAAATCATGGAGAGAAGCAAGTTTCTCCATGACACCATCCACATACTGTAGGCTATTGATTAGTGTGATTCATTCATCTCTGTGAGGTTACATCCTTATTTAGTTGTGACATTAATTGGTTGCATGTGATAAACACTGAGAGAAGGAGAAGACATCAGAAAATATGTTATCCACTTGCAAGTTGAATCAAAGTTGAATCAATTCAGTATTTTCATTATCAGTTAAACCAAATCTTCCTGACTGACTTGGAATTGACTGACTGGAATTGATTTCATAACCACGAAAGAACCAAATGAAAATAAAAAATAATTGCAAATGAGTTGCAGTTTCTATTTATATTCTGAATGAACAGAATGGAAAGGCAATTGCCCCAGGCCTCAGCATGTAGAATTGGTTTGTAAAAGTTCTGCTTAAGGTAGTGCACTGGCCTACAACACAGGCATACTGTACTGTACTATTATGCAAATAGCATTTCCAATAATGGCAGAGACAGGCCGTCTTATGTTAATTTAATAGTGAATAGAAAAGTGTGTGTGTGTGTGTGTGTGTGTGTGCGCACGCATACACTTAAAATCCAGTGTGCTCTAATGAGACACAAAGTACAGACAGCAGGTTGAGCGTAGGTTGGAAACCATGGCAACGGCCTTGGGCTCCTAGACATGTGGAGAGAGCGAGTGATAGAGAGAGAGAGAGAGAGAGAGAGAGGAGAACCAGGATGTCATTAAGATCAGTCATTCTGATCAAGAATAGAGTGAGTGATTGATCAGCCTAATCTATGATGACTATTCACACACACACACACACACAACTATCACAACCCCCTTCACACACACACACACACACACACACTCTCGCAGTCTTGCATGTAAACATATACCCTGAAGACATTGTCTAAAGCCCTCCTCTTATGGCAACATCGCCCACACAGTTACATACTGCAAGTGTTGATTGGTAAACATCTATGTGTATTTTTATGTGTTTGCCATCTAAAGTCAAACTGCACACGAGACACTATAGACCCCAGTTGTGTGAATCAAGAGCAAAAATGCAAAGCTTCATCAAAAGCACAGTACAGAGTTTTTCCAGTGCACCCTCGGTATTTTTATGGTTGGTGGTCATAGCACACCTGCAGCACACTTCAAAATGGGGTGAGACCAGTAGGAATTAATTATCATACTCTTATCAGTAGGTTAGAGTTTAGTCTTCTAAGAGGATGCTAATATATGGTAATCCTTTTAAAGTTAAATTCACATCTTTGGAGATACTGAAACACTAGTGATCATGGTTTCCAGGTATTATGGCCGGTTTGATTTTGATTCCTGGCTACATGTAAGGCCTTTTTACTGTATCTTTTGCTGGCTAGTATAGGTGAAAATTATTCTGCGTCAGTGATCCTTGCTTTCCAGCTTTTTGAGAAAAGTTTCTGTGATTAGGACAAAAAAATCCTCCAAGAACAGACAAAACTACATTATATATTGTTTATGTCATTTTATGATATGTTGTCTACCTGAGACCATAGGACCAGTCATTGATTTACTGTGCATGTAAACAAACCTCATCATTAATAGAATAAATATATGCAAATAAAATTGTATTGTTATTATTTATGGAGACAACTGTATGTTCCAACATGTGTGGGAGTCATTGTGCTTACTGGCAAATTATTAAAATCACATTTTTTATACTACTTGTGAGAGAGACAGAGAGCACAGAGCAGATATAGTTTTCCGTGATTGTACCAGAGAGCTAACTATATCACTTCCTGTTTCTGTAGTGATATGTGTCTTTAATTTAACGGTCAACATCTGATCACATACAGAAAAACTGAGTGAGGCAGACAGTGACAAGCTGAACACAGCTGGATTCAAAACCTTAGCAGCACAAACACATTTGCTCACAGGAATTTAGGAGAACTTTCAAGAAAGATTTCTACCTTCATTTGTTGATTTATGCAAATGTGGTTGTGAGAGTGTTTGTGTATGTTGCCAGTGTAGCGTGTCATTTTGGCCTCTGAGGAGCTGCAGGTGTGACCTGCTGGGAATGTTGCCAAACAGATGGCAAGCGAAAGGAAGAAAGAAAGAAAAGAAGAAAGGGATGAGTGAGAGAAACAAAAAGAAGAGAAATGAAACGGTGAGAGTGAAAGAAAGGCCCCAACAGGATGTGAAAGAAACAGATGCAGCAGGAGAGATTGGGAGAAGACAAAATATAGAGTACATGTGTAAGTAACACAGATAGGGGGCCGAAGGGAAAGCTGAAGGTGTTAATGAGAGAGGGCGAAGGAGACAAATGGAAAGAGAAAACCGTGTGAGAGAGAGAAAAAAAGAAGGACGCTATTGACAGGGTGAGAGAGACGTGATTAATGATCATTGATTCTTTACTTCTGAATCTGTTTTCTCTGCCTCTGCCTGTCAATCTCTTTGACTTTGTCTTTGGTTTTTTCTCTTTTTTTTTTCTTTACTGCTCTTCCATCCACTGTGTCTCATATAACAGTATATTAAACACATAACAGGAGCAAATACCTGCCTAAATATCCAAAACCCTATTCGTTCTTCTATCAGGGGAGCTGCTGATTGATCCATTGTGAGGACATGCAGCGTGAAGTCACTTTGTTGCTCTGCATGGAACAAAGTCCTCTGCACAACACAGGAGACAAAATGATTAATGGTCTGAGCAGGAATATGGATTTCTACAAGTTACAACAGTCAGTGCTCAAAACTATTTCAGTCTTCATTGGTTTACTTTTTATTTACAAGACTGGTTTTATAGAGAGATTGCTGTATAGCAGTATGTGCTAAGAATCATTCAGCTAGTTGAATGACACGTACTGTACCAAAGTCAACACTGTGGTTTTAATGTAATGAAGAAAGCATCCACAGCTAACTTGATAGTTTATTTCTAGGCAGCAGTACATGATATGAATATGTAAACCATTTCTTTCCTGCAACTTCTAGCTTTTCTGAAACATGGTAATGTCTTCCCAACTAAAAGAAATTAGAAAAAGAAATTATAAATTAGGATAATTTCTTTTAGTGTAAAATACGCTTTTAAATCAGCCTCTATCCACTAAAGTAATGATTACTGACTCATCTTTGACAACAGTCCAATTAATCATTAGTACCAGAACTGCTGTTGATTTCTCCATTACCCCCCAATCCTATTTCATAATATCCACATTAACACAGATTACATATGTACACACATGTATTTGGGTGGTTCCAAGCATGGTCTATCATGTAATGGATAGCCATCTAGAAATGTTTCCACCATGATTAATGACCACAGCTCAGAGGCAGAGGGTGACAAGAAGACAGGAAGAAAGAGAAAATGAGGGACAGTTAGAGGGGCAGAAATGGTGGCAGACAGAGGAGGCAGTTTACACGCACACGCACACACGGGCACACACACACACACACACACATACATGCACATGCACTCACAAACACTTTGGGTCTCCAATCAGACTGAGGCTGGAAGGACTGCTGTAGGAGAAAATGAGTTTTGTTCTCTGGAGGCCCTAAGAGAGAAAGAGATAGACAAAGAGGGAGAGAGAAAGAGAGAGAGAGAGAGAAAGAAAGAATGAAAGAAAGAAAAAGAAATGAAAATTTCTACTGGAAGAGCTGAGGATCATTGTCTTGCTTGAGGCCATGTTGGCAGTAGTTGTGAAGAAGGGAGGAGAGAAGATTTGTTGTTCGCATCCACTTCTCTCTCTCTCTCTCTCTCTCTCTCTCTCTCTCTCTCTCTCTCCCCCTCTCTCCCTTCCTCTCTTTATCTCTCTCTCACACACACAAACAAACTCTCCATGCCATCTGTGCTTCCTTGAGGAGCAGTAAACCCGAATCTTAGCAAAATGCAAACTGCAGCAATATATCTCACCAGTTTATGTGTGTGTGTGTTGTGAGGTAGTTATATTCGTCTTCCTGGTGTCTATCGGGGCACGGCTGCTGAGCTGCAGCCAAAATACTCCATTTGACCTAGATCATGTCAGCACCCGGCTGGTGTGCGTCTATGTGTGTGTGTCTGTGCATAGTGTGTGTGTGTGTGTGTGTGTGTGTGTGTGTGTGCAGTGCCTATTTGTCAGCGATACAATGACTTTTGGACATTGCCCATAACGATGTAAGAGCTTCCTCCCACATGTCCTCTGACTCCACTAATCATTCTGTTTGTGCCTCTTTTCACTGTGTTTCTCCCTGATTTGCTATTTCTCACTCTCACCCCCCATCTTTCTGTTTCTTATTCTCTTTGTTTGTCCCTTCCTCCGAGGAAACTGGAGCACTCACAGAGTAAATGTCTTCATCAGAGTGTGTGTGTGTGTGTGTGTGTGTGATACAGGTATATGTTCACGAAATAGGATTTATTTATTATTGTGACATATTGGTGCCTCTGTGCTTCACCTCTCAACCCAAACATTTAATTTCACAAAAAAACAGGCATGTCAGCTGTTGACTGCACACACAAACACAGCACCATGCTCGTGGGTTACTGTAATTTCTAGCTCTATGAAGAAAGCACAGTTTTCTAATGGGATCTAAAGGCTCACCTGCTCATCTTTGCCTACATTGTAATTGACATGTACTGTACATGCTCAGCTTATCAAGTTGGTTATTTCAGTCACTAGCTATTAAATCCTATAGGAGCTGGCCCCATGAAAAGTCCACAGCCCCACATGGTTAATTAAATTTGTGTAACCAGTAAAGCACACCAGCAAGAAGGCTCCTTTATATATTAGAAGTTTTCTCATAGAGACAGGGACTCTGAATACAATAACGGAGACGAGATGAGGTGGAAGTGTCGGCCACTCGGAGGCATATTCCTGCAGTGCAGACTATTATTGAGTCAACCCCATTATTTGAACCTCCATTTATTATAGTAACACCAAACAACACAAAGAAAATGTTCCTTCCAACCCTAATAGCTTATGTAGCACAATCAGCATACATAATTTGGAATGATATAATGATTTCACCATGTATTCAGAAGACTGTAAAATAGTGGACCAGGTTATTTTATTCTCAGATAAATTGATGACCTGGAGTCCACGAAACGTTCTACTTTTCTTTCCTTGTGTTTCTTTGCAGTGATGGATGGGCGGACCGGTATGATGTGACAGACGGCTATGTGAGGGAAGCGGCCGGTGGTATAACCATCAAGCTCCAGTCTGCTGACGTCAAATGGTTCGATGATTACTACCTTAAACTTCGTCCGGACAACAATCACAGGAACCCCTGGTTCACAGAATTTTGGCAGCATCGTTTCCACTGTCGACTGAAGGGCCACCCACAGGAGAGCAACAAGTACAACCGCACCTGTAGCAGTGAGTATAAACAGAAGTCCTGTGAGGCATGTTAGGATAAGATCTGAAATGTGGTTCTTGAACGACTGTAGCAATGAGTGTGGACTAGGACTGTAGCTCCCATTTATTCTTAATATGATCCTCCGTTGTCATCTGAATCTCCTCCTCCTCCTCCTCTCACTCATCTTCTCTCACAAGCTGACACTAAAGGTCTTTGGCAGAGAATAAAACAAACGACAAAGCCAAATACCAGCTAAATATATCACAGTGAAATATGCATGTAATGTAATGTATGTAATGTAATAAACATGTTCAGCATATATTCAATTGGATTAAGAAGGCTTAGCCCACCTCAAAAATAATTTTACAATATCAGTAAAAGCAGGGTAGCAGTATGATTTGATTATTTAATGTGTGATGTGACATTGTGTTTTGGGGTTGAAGGCCCTTTAAAATGCTTGAGATTTCAGATTAGTTTCTCATTTTTTATTTTTGTTGTATTAATTTTTTAATTAACTAACAGGCAACTAACAGCCAAATGCCACAATGCCACAATTACTGCATCAAAGGCAACTGCATAAAAACCACAGGAAAAGACAACCCAAGTCTCAATAAATCAACCGACCAATCCGACAAACTAATACAGTCTAATCTTTGGAAAAGTGCTAACTATGTCATTAGCAAGAGGCTAACCCTGGTGTGCTGGTTGCTATGGAAACCAAGTGTTCATTTACTCACTTCATATCTTTCCCTGTTGTCGGCTAAATGAAAAGTTTTCAGATTGACTTTTGACAGTGAATGCTGTTTTTATCTGTGAAATAACATTAGCTAACAGTCTACACTGCTGCAAATACCAGTCGGTTTTGTTTCCACACACATTTTGTATGTTGATACGTTTAATTGCAGTTGGTGACTGTGACATGCTAATTAATGTGAGCTGAAGTAACCTCTGGGGAAAATGCTGTCATGTTACATATTTATGTTCACCAATAAACATTGCATTTATCATGTTTAGGAAATAAACTCATATTGATATCATTTCTTCCAACCTTCTTCTTTAGAGGGAGATATTATGATACTTTAGCGTAATGTTGTTTGCCTGTTTCATTACAGCTGTCCCATGACTTGATATCCACAGGGGCAAAAAAATTATGTCACTTAGTCTACAAAAATCATTTTCATTCATAAAACAAACAAAAAAGAGTAGCTTGCAGTAAAAGTTACCAAGGTCCACACCTCAGGGACCTCAATGGTAGCTACGGTGGTATATGGACACATGACCTCTGAGTTAAAGCTGTACTGTATGTCTGTTTTGACCATGACTATCTGGGGTGCACAGAGTGAGAGAGGATTTATTGTTTTAGGTCTACATAACAGGCTACAGTACCAATCTGCATTTTTATTGACAGGCTTTGATAATAGCCAGTATTAATGCAATACGCATTAATACGCTAATGGCTTAACACGCACATACACTCCTACACACATGCCATATGGATACACACAGTTTTCCAGTTCATCTGGAGATATCCCTTGTGGCTGTAAGTGCACCCTCCCTTTATCTCTCTGTATTCATCTCCTACCATCTTCCTCTCTCTTTCGTTCCCTCCATTCATAGGCAAAACGGTGTGTGAGAGCTGCATCAAAGGGAGTCATGTCTCATGTATTCTAATGAAATGGGACATGAAATACAAATGAACAGAACACAGAAAGAGCTAGAAAGAAATGAGATATGGAGATGGGAAGTGCCCAATGACAAGAAATGAGAAGAAAGAGAGTGGTCTTTGATGTTTGGGGAAAAAAGCATGTTGCATTTCTTATAAGAAAAGAAACGTTAAATTAAGAGTTGCTCTGATATACCTGCATTTCTCTTTCTATCTTCCCTCACCAACCCCCCAACTCATCCACCCATTTGTGCAGAGCGAGAGTCGCTTCGGCAACAGTATGCACAGGACACTAAGATGGGGTTTGTCATTAATGCCATCTACTCGATGGCATATGGCCTGCATAACATGCAACGGGCACTCTGCCCAGACTATCAGGTAGGTACTGTTGTGATGCATGAATGGAGGGACACTAGGAAAAACCAAGTAGATAAAGGAGGGAGAGAGGGGTGGATGGAAAGAGTGGAGAGTGGAATAGCAATATTGCAAAAGATCTTGTTTCCGTGATGGCAAGTTAAGACATATTAACATTACTTTATTAACATATAACAATAAGTTAGTTAGGTAGGAACTGTGTTATCCACAATGTGAAAAATTGACTTTGGTTTCACCACACAGCACAAATTAAAAACAAGACAGTTAATTGAAGTCAAACATCAACAAGCATGACATTAGAAAAGTATAGATGCAGTTAAAAAAAAAAAATTAAAAACGACAAAGTCCATTGATTAAGTGATAGAGGCATAAGCAATTGAAGTATTCAAATAAAATCAATTAAAATTTAAGCAAGGAATAAAAGTAGAGAGGAAAATACATCAGTTAAATACGTCAGGCACTGTGTGCAAACATCTTACAGTGGTTGGCCGGAATAGAACAGTCCTCTGAAAAACAATACCTGCTACACTGCACATTTAATCCTAGAGCACAGCAATTGTGTTTTTAGTATATGTTACTGTATTAATCTTAGGTTTAACTAAAGGATATTTTGCTGTTTATATGCCAGCATGGATGACCACCATTTTCAAAGTTACTTTGAAACAATGCTTCTCAAGCTGTTGGTCAGGCAATTTTTGTCGTATATAACATGACTTTTCATGTATTTTAAGGGCCTGTGTGATGCCATGCGGCCTATAGATGGTGCTACACTGTTGGACTTCCTGATGAAAACCAACTTCACAGGCGTGTCTGGGGAGGGAATCCTCTTTGATGAAAATGGAGACTCACCTGGCAGGTAAGCACTGTAATTGAAAGATACGCTATGGACTTTTTTAGTGTTGTCTTTTGGATTGCAAATGTAATACAGACAGACAAGATGTACCTGCAGCAAGTATCTGTCACATGACCGTGTGCTGCATAATGTATTTATGTGTTTGATGTATAATGCATGTTTGCCTTTTATCTACAGGTATGAAATAATGAACTTCAAGAAGATGGGGAAGGACTACTATGACTACATTAATGTGGGCAGTTGGGACAACAGAGGCTTGAAGATAGATGATGATGAAATCTGGCCTAACAAAGACGCCATCATCAAGTCAGTCTGCAGTGAACCTTGTGCCAAAGGCCAGATTAAGGTAAGATGACTGTGGTTACATGAGGCAAACCTTCTCTACCAGAGTGAAATCAAACCAATGAATGGTTTTCATGAAAGTATTTACATGCAACAGAAAACATTAAGTGTGGTGTTTAGACGCTTTGCTGAAGTAACCTTTAAAAAAGCTCATGGCATCCTATATTGTGAATCCAGCAGCCTACCATGGACAAAATAGAAAATAATCATAAGGAGTGTCTACTGTACATGACACATATTCATTTGTGGATTATATATGATTTAAACTACCTCTTTTAAATTAATTAAATCTTCTTCTAGACCAGTTCAATTCTGAGCAAAATGGCTACATGGGACATTTTTTAATTTGACTGTAAGTCGAATAAAATTAAGGCTCCCTGTAGATGCAGTGGCGAATTCACTTTAGCTGGCATGTACAGCACATCAATGCATAAACATGAAGGTGAAGCCACACAGTGACAATGTGCATTCTGCCTCTTCCAGGTGATCCGTAAAGGTGAGGTGAGCTGCTGCTGGACGTGTACTCCCTGTAAAGAAAATGAGATTGTTTTTGATGAGTATACCTGCCGAGCCTGTGACCTGGGCTCCTGGCCTACTGATGACCTGACAGGTCAGTCTGTGTGATTGTTTGTGTGCGTATGTCTGCATGTGTATATTTAATTTTTTAACAGCATTTTCAGAGACGTTTCCACTTTGTCAAGTAAATAGCTGAATCGAAACACTGCAGTTATGACTGTAATGCTGTAGTAGCGGTGTTACTTGACAGAAACAGTAAACATAACACTGATATGTGTGAGTGCATGTACAGTATATGTGTAGAGTCATAGGATAAATTATGTTTTGTAGAATTAGATAGTAGTGTTTTCCCAGATACAGTGCTCCATTACAGCATATGATTATAAGAGAGAAAGTGAGAGACGATCCTTGCTTTTCACCCTCTCCTCCTCTCTCATCCCTTTAATGTTGCCAACACGGTCACCAGTGTTTTAATTATTCCGCATCAAGAGCAGCTTTCAATGCAAATACATTTCAGTTGCAATGAAAATTTATTTCCCCTTCATTGCGTTCGAAGCGGTTGGATATTGCCTTGTTATGCTTTCAGCTGCTCATTATACTGCTTGCTAGCTCCTCACCAAGTGCAATGATTAAAACATGAATTTTGCCCTGTTGAAAATTCAGACTGCGCTTCACTGCCAGAGACAAAAGCATCCTTAAACTAAAACAGGGAGCAAACCAGTGAGAAAAATAACAAAAGTTACCAGTGGAAAAAGAGAAACATAGGCTACGTTGAGACTGCAGGCAAAAGTGGCCCAAATACAATGTTTTTGCTCATATGTGATGCAGATCTGTTTTGTGAACAGCACAAATCACATGGAATCTAATCTTTTCAATGCTGATTTGGGCCACTTTCATATGTGGTCCTAAATCAGATACAGGTCTGATTTTTTGCAATGCGACCTAAGTCATATCGAAATTCAGGCAACTTAACATCACTCCAGCCAATACAATCCAATTCCTACATGCTTTCTCAGGGAGATTGGTCACCTGAACTGAGTTTCTTGCTGCAAGAGTCTGTGGAGAGACGCTGACAGATGTAGTTAAAGTAGCCCTTGACATCCTGAAAGTTTAGATGAAGTCTGTTTCTGTGAAGCCATTCACGTCACAATCCCACAACTCCTGGCTCCGACTCCGCATCCACACACACCTCCATACAGAAGTAGCAGCCGCTGCTCCACAAAAAGCCATAATTACAAATTTGGCTTTCTTTATCCTCATCCTCGTTATCATCTGCTCACAAATTCGCTGACTTCCACTGCATCTCAACTCATAAACGAAAATATAAACACTGACTTCAGTGGCCTCCATCTTTACTTCCATACGACAGCGTGCTGCATGTCACGTCTTTATTATTGTTCTTTTGCGCATGCAGGTCAGTTAAGGACTATGACCGGTTCACACTGGAACCTGATATTAGCCACATTTAAAAAATAAGGTGAACAGCCAATCAGATCTGAGCAATAAATCCGAATTGAGAACATAGCCGTAAAGGACTGAAGGCGTGATCGTATTACTTGTATTACTTTTTGTGTGTTTGTGTGTGTGTGCATGTTCATGTGTATGAGTACGTGTATGTGACTCATTTAATCAACAATAAGTGCTGTGTGTCCCCCAGCGAGGCTATATGGAACAGTAATAATGAGGTGTAAACAAACTACTTGCCCTGTTCCTCCACCGGACATTTTGATCTCTCTCCCTTAGGCCAAAAGAAAGAAGAGAAAGAAGTGAGACAGATAAAGAGAGGGAGCGATAAATAGGCAAAGGGAATAGAAGAGATAGTGTGAGGTCTCAGCTGGCAGGGACAGAGGTAAAGTGGGTGTGAAAACCATGGAAAGAAATAGGAGAGTTTAGGAGACAGCGCAAAGCAATAGAGGAAAAAAACAAGAAAAAGAGTGAGAGAAAAGTGACTTAGAAACATAAAAAGATGGAAAGAAATGAGTCTGAAAGAAAGATGGAGAGTGAGAGAGATTGAGTTGAATAGAGGCTTTGACAGAAGCGGCAGCCAGGGAAAGTGAAAGGAGCAGAAAAAAGGGAGGATTAGCTTTGGGATTTGAGCCTCTCCACTGGTCAGTAAAGTTCCACAGTTTGAGTCTGAAAGTGTTTGAAGGAGTTTGCCTCAAAACTTGATATTGGCTGAAACCTCCGAATGGTCCCCTTCCCTTAATGCACCAGTTTGGCTTAGGGTCAAACTCTACATGATTTCCTGCAGGTTCCCGTGATCTAATTAAGTATGAATTGCTGATGTAGCCGATGCTTTTAGACTGCTCAAAGAAAACCCTGGAGAAAAACACTGATCTCGGATTTTCAGCCCCAGCATCTAGATTTATGTGGATTAATTGGAGCTAAATTTTCAGCGAGTTCCTTAGTTTCCCTCCCACCTCACATTTTCACGGGTGGGTGGTCCTCATCCTTGATGGCTCTGCAGGACAGTATCTGTAGCTCTTGTCTCTTAAAGGGGCTATGCTAAAATAGTACTACTTCCATGATGTTTAACAGTGTACATACAGGTAACTCCATTTCTAAAAGGAGAGAAAAATAAATCCAGATCTATCATTTGTCGTGAAGCTGCTCCATTTTGACTTTTTGTATGATTTATTTTCTGTCTCAAAGTAAAAATATTGGACTGATTATTCTGTTTTACACACACTGCACTATGTGACAAAAAGCTCAATACATCGTGTTGTTTTAGATCATGATTTACATAGATTTTATCCAATTTTAATTGAACAGGGGCACCTTTAGCTTTACGGTGTCTTAAACCTGCAAGTGAGCCACATCTTCTGGAGGCTGCCTCTGCCTGACTTATTTTCTGTCTGTTTGTTACCGGCCCCTTGGCTCACATTCAGGAATTAGTCTGTTGTTTATGCCCCTAGACCTAACAACAACATGGATTCAATAAACTTGATTGACTGTGTTAAAGACAAAGTCATTAAATTACTTAAGTCTTTTATAATGACTGTTGTGTCATTTCCTCTCTCTACAATATGCTGTATTGTAAGCATGTTTGTGTTTGTGTGTTTGAGAGAGACGGTAAGAGTGAGAGAAGGAGAAAGAAAGAGGGAGAGAGAGATGGAAAAAGCAAGAGAGCAGAGATGTACATAGCCAGACATTTTCACACAGAGTCTACGTGTGTCCCTGCTGCTACCATAGACCAACCAGCTGGATAATTTCAGCATGCGTTAAGACGGATCATAATTAGAACTGTCCCTTTAATTAATGACACTTTATCTCATTGCTTAGGATGAAGACAGAGATAGAGGAAGGGGGGGAATTAGGGAAAAAATGGGAGGGATGAGGAGAGATGAGGGAGATAAAAGGGGGATAGAGTGATGGATGAGTTATTACAAAGGAGAAGAGAGCAATATGGAATAGAGATTAAGTGACAGGGAAGGCAGAAATAGAGACGCATATGGTGAGGGAGAAAGACAGAGAACAACAGAGAAGCCATAAAACGCATGCAGTCTACAGACAGTCTCATTCGCAGGGCAGTGTCTGCCCCCTGACTTTTGGCGGATGAAGTTGACAGATTTATTTATTTTACTGCAGCAAGTTACACCATGGATAAATGAAAGTATATATAAATAAATTAATTAAATTATAAATAGATAAATATGTGAATAAATTAATAATTAAATAAATAAATACACAAATACATTTAACATTTATATATTGAATATCTCATTTAATTTGTGATTTATTTATGGTGACAATTAAGCACTAACTTATATAATTATTTATTTATTAATTTAAGCATTTAATTATATAATTAATTATGTATTTATATATTTCATTTCAGCCCTTAAAACCCTCCATACTGTTCAACCTGTGTTTTATAATCACGTGTGACTCTTTTACACCACACATACAGTCCACTGTCCTTGTGAATTCTGTGCCAAGAAATGTATTTCCACATAATAACATTCCTCCTTTCCCCAGGCTGTGACCCAATCCCAGTGGAGTACCTGCGGTGGGGAGACCCTGAACCCATTGCTGCAGTGGTTTTTGCCTGCCTTGGGCTCATGGCCACATTCTTCGTCACTGCAGTCTTCATCAGGTAAGAAATGTCTCCAAAATTATACAAACTGAGGAGAACAATGCAAATAGTACAAAAGAACACAGTGTTTCCCATACACATTGTGCACATTTCTACAGTATCATAATCATTGCTTTCCTATATGTATGTTTGAATTCTTGAATGAATATGCCTGCACTTACGTGTTTGTGTTTCTGCTTTCCTGTGTGTTCAGGTTCCGGGACACCCCAGTAGTGAAATCTTCCAGTAGGGAGCTGTGCTACATAATACTGGCAGGGATCTGCCTGGGGTACCTGTGTACATTCAGCCTGATAGCCAAACCCCATGTCATCCACTGCTACCTCCAACGACTGGGAATCGGCCTGTCACCTGCCATGAGTTACTCTGCGCTTGTCACCAAGGTAAGGATAGGGTTAAGGATTTGTGGAATAAATATGAGGTGTGGGGAGCAGCAGTTATGGGAGGTATAGATGCAAAAGGAGTTGCCTCCAAAGACTTGGAAAGCCTCTGACATTACACCAATGCTAACCTGCTATGGTCACCACTGATCTGTGGGGAATAGCCACAGAAAAGCTTCAGATGCTGGAGAGACAGCGGCAGGGATATGTGTGGGCAGAGGCAGAACTGAACTGTGGACTTAATCAGAATTATCAGTCCCTTGATAGATTATTATTACTTACATTACTTAATGGTTATAGCGAGGGGATATAGCTACCATAACATCAGTAGCAGGGCATACGTCTATCCTGCCCCTGTTCCCCAGGGTTGTAGGATTGAGGGCTGAGGGAACAGGGAGGTAGGAATCAAAATGGCTGGGAACTGTTATAGCCTTCCAAGCAGAAATGACCTTGAGCTTATGGCACATTTTTTTTCACTGTCATGCATGAGGAGAACAGCAGCAGTGTAGGAGTACAGAAAGTAGATAGCCATTATGTACAAAACAGTATGCACAGTGTATAGTTTATTAAAAACTCCTGATAGCATTTGCGATCTGACCCTAGACAAACCGCATCGCACGGATCCTGGCAGGCAGCAAGAAGAAGATCTGTACAAAGAAGCCTCGCTTTATGTCTGCCTGCGCTCAGCTCATCATTGCCTTCCTTCTCATACTGCTACAGCTTGGTATAATCGTGGCTCTCTTCCTCATGGAGCCTCCAGAGGTAAGCTGTGTGTGTGTGTGTGAGCAGCTGTGTGTCTCTGTGTGTGTTTTTCATAGTAAGTGGGAGGATGGCTCACTGAAAGACAGATGAACACACACATACATAGAGACAAAGAAGAATGGGTTGAATCTGAAAAATCTAAGTTACAGTATTATGTGGTATTTAATCTCCAAGAGGCTATTTCTATTATGTCACTGATGTTTTGAGACCATTTGACACACACAGATCAACCAGTAGATCAACAGGTATCATGTTCTTAGAAGATCTTTCTCCAAAATAATACGGTTTTCAGTAGTCCTGCTCTAAGGCTTAGAGCAGACTTAAAATATTGTGAAATTGGCAGTGTAATGAATAGCGTTGTAGGTTTGTTAATTTGTACTTCCCACTCTCTTTTTAATGTCTTTGTTGTTACATATTTGACACAATCATTCCTAGTTGTCTGACACAAGAAATGATGCTTGTGAAATGCTTGCAAAAGCCTTGTCAAGCTTTGTATCTCTGGCATGCCTTGTTTCTTCCTCTGTCTCCACAGGTGATCCATGACTACCCCAGCATCCGCCAGGTCAACCTCATTTGCCACACCACTAACCTGGGCGTAGTTGCCCCACTGGGGTACAATGGCCTGCTCATCCTCAGCTGCACTTTCTATGCCTTCAAGGTATTGTAACTATTGAATGTTACTACATGAAATCAAAAGTTTTTTTTACAAATCTACATTTTAAAAAAAAATTAAGTCATAAAAATCTTTACAACATGAAAAATGTCAATTTTGAACTGACAGTTAATGGATGCTTAAAATAGAGAGAGCCATACTGTAGGTTCTTACTATATATGTGTCCTTCTGAATATGGTGTCCCATGTGTATTCTGGTGGTGTAGAGTTATGACCTCAGGTTTCACCCCCGCATAATGGTCAGGTTTGCACCCAAACTGTAACTGTAATACAAAGGGGGTGGGTTAGCAGTGTTAGCAGTTTCTAGTAAAGGGCTGTAATCAAAAGCTGACAGTGTCTTCTTTTGTTTTATATTCATCATTTAAGGCAAAATTCACCGAATGCTTCAACAGTACAAACAAAAATGTTTCTTTATGCTTGTCTCTCTTTCACTTTGTCTCTCTCTTCAAGACCCGCAACGTCCCGGCTAATTTCAATGAGGCTAAGTACATTGCCTTTACCATGTACACCACCTGCATTATCTGGCTGGCATTTGTACCCATCTACTTTGGCTCCAACTACAAAATTATCACCATGTGCTTCAGTGTCAGCCTCAGTGCCACTGTGGCCCTTTGCTGTATGTTCGTACCCAAGGTAAGGCTGAAGTTAAAATCTATAGTTTATCTATAGTTTATGATCTACTTTTCACACATTCACTGCTTATTAGTTCCCTTAAAAAGTAGGCTTTAAACAACTAAATATACTTATTTGTCACTGCTTGTCATTCATAATGACCATTAATAGTGTATATCAAACATACTAATTGTTCTGAATCAGCACACAAGCTCTAATAAACTGCAGGTAACCACAGCAACAGTACCAATACTCCATGTTTCATTACGAGTTAACGCTCACCGGTGAAACTGTTTTAACCATGAGTTAAACCCACTGTAATCTTTGTATGTGATACTGTAGGTGTCCAAGTTCTAATTGCAATGATACACTCGGGGGTGTTCTGATTAAGAGAAAATCTTAAGACTTGGCATACGAGAGCCAATGATGCATTTATTTTCATATGTCAGGGCACCTTATTTAGGTGCCAAGAAGGAAGCAGAGTTTTCAGTGGATAAGGTTATTCCTACATACTCATTCTGCCACAGTATCATCTGTTCTCAGTCATCTTCTGCACACAATACAGCATAGTTTGTTTTACTGAGCGAATACCCAAAAATATGTGTTGCTTATGTTGACAGTCTGACATTGATGCTGGTAATACACGTATCATGTTTATTTTCCACTGATAATAGCCAGATATTCCTGTGGAGATTCAAGGAGAAAGTTTGTACTTGAACAAAAGCAAAAAGGCAATCAATAAAAGTAATCAGCTGCTCCCTCTATTGAGAATTTTCTTTTTATTAGAGCTCTACCTTAAAAAGTCATGAAGGCCTTCATCACTCCTTTAAAAAGAACATTTATTAAAAGACAGTTTTGTGTAGACACAGCTGTGTAAAATTGTGTGCAGAAACCCAGACACAGTGCTGTAGATCTTTGTTCTTTCAATACATTATCACAGTAAATTGAGCCGTCTTATTTTTACGAACTGTTTAGCTATGTTTAAATAAAACATATTGTGTTTGATTTCATATCAGGTGTACATCATTCTGGCCAAACCAGAGCGTAACGTGCGCAGTGCCTTTACCACTAGCACAGTGGTGCGCATGCACGTGGGTGACGGCAAATCGTCCTCAGCTGCCAGCCGTTCTTCTAGTCTGGTGAACCTGTGGAAACGCAGAGGCTCTACTGGAGAGACACTCAGGTATATCTGTGTGTGTGTGTGTGTGTGTACACTAGAGGCTTGTTGGCCAGGTGAATGCCAGGTTACTCTTCAGTTACAGTCCTAAGCACCATTTCTGTAATGGGCGCACTCTGAGACTACTTATAGTGTGTGTGTGTGTGTGTTCGAGCTCTCTGAGAGATTGATTCTCTTAACTCCGCCTGACTGTTCTTCTGACCCTAACATGAACTGCAGACAATTGCCTAATGGAAACATGGCAAAGAAGGAGAGAGGAATGAACTGAGGACAGGGAGCAAAAACAGAAATCTAAATACAGAAAGAGTGAAGGATGGAGGGAACAAATAGAGAGCTGAAGAGCAGAAATGATGGTAAGATAGCAATGAAAAGGCTAAAGCAATAGTATGAGAAGGAGAGACATAATAGCTTTCACACCCAGCTTAAGGCCATCCACAAGTCATCTACAGTGACAAGGAACCGATCAAAGGACACAAAGAGAGTGACGTACAGCCACTTGCCCAGAATGAAAAGGGAGAAAAAAGACAAGAACACATTTTCGTTGGTCAGCAGGTTACACCAGCTCACCCCGCTCTGCAAGCAAGATTTCAATCACACTCTTATTGGAAATGTCAGGAGAGTTTCCATCTTTGTTTCTTTTATTCCTCTCTTCCCCTCTCCATCTCTTTTGGTCCTGTCTGCCTCTGTGGGTGGTGGTAATTGGCAAGACTGTCTATCTCCTCAGTGCAGGGCTGGAAGCTGTTGCCTTTGAGATGCTGTCATTGTGTAGACACAGACAGATATGAAACCAGCAGACCAGGGGAAAAAAGAGAAAAATATTTAAAAGAAAGAAATATTTGACTGATTTTTGAGCTACATGTTTGAAGAGTGTTTGGTTTACCCTCACGAGACATTAAAATCAGCCTTAGAGCTTGATATGATATATGTAAGATAAGAGCAATTGAGCTGTCCTTTAGTATGAGCAACATGTACTATATCTCTGCTAGTCACAGGTCTGGCTTGGTTATACCTGCCTTCACAGTCTTCTCTAAGAGAGTCTTCCTGTGGTATCAAGGGAGTACTGCACTTAGTATGCTCAGGTGCAGGTCGGCATGTGAAGCATATGGATGTGTGTGTGGACATGCAATCTGTGTGTGTGTGGGTGTGAGTATCACATACTCTAGGTACGTGTGGGTGTGTGTGTGTGTCTCCAGGGTGATTTGAGTTCTTTTCATCCCCAGCCACAGTGGTGTGAGGTTTAATCAGAAGTTCCACTATAGATTAATCACACTAATTAACCTGACAAAAGGATGAGAGGAAGAAAGCTGGGGACAGAGTGCTGTGCTGTGACTGATGTGAAGTGGAGAAAGGTGGAAAAAATTGCAAGGGAGAGGAAAAGAGAATCCTGTTGAAGAAAAATGAAGAACATACAGTCGCGTAAAAATAGAACAGAAAATTAATTGTAATGAACTTACTCAACATATGAAGTCCAACTGATTTTCTCTGGTTGAGTCGAGGCTTCATTTGAATACATTTGTATCCATTAAATGACTTACTCATCAAGGATAATGAATTGGAATTAATACAGAGCAGCCATCGTTTATGTAGTGTTTTTGTTGTAAATTTTGTCCTTATCAAAATGTACTACCAATAGTGTTTTGGCTCATAATGGTAATTTAATAACTAGAGCTTTTAGATTTGCTCCATAAAGTAAATTTAAATTTCTTGTCTTTGCTTTACAACATCAGTTTTTCATTATGTAAAAAAAATTGAATTAGTTAAAAAGATGTTGCTAATAAGATAGACTTAAAATGACAATAAACAGCACGACAAAATGACATTTATTGGAGAAACCAGTATGAAAGTATAGTTTTATAAGCTGCAAGCTCCTAATTACAATAAAATCAATTATAATAAATTATAATAAAAATCTACATTTGAAATGTCATGATGTGATATAAAATGAGGACTGCAAACAAACTCACAGAGTAGATTATTAACAAATTACTTGAAAGTGCAGTGTTCACTATATTTATAATGCCCACATTCAGCTGCCAGCTAGAAAGTAGAGTCTACATTTGAAGCAGTGTATTCACAATATAAGTTTCAGTGCTCCTTTTTTATTCAGTCAAGCCACATCTGGCCCTAAACACAACCTTAACCACAACCAAGCAAGACAAAAATTCACATTTTCTTCCGTCTAAACTGAAGATAAAGAAATGGGTTTCTAGCATCTCATTTATACAATATTTAATTAAAGAACCAAATCAAACTGACAAAAACGAAAGTTTACTTCAAAAACGAAAGTTTACTTCAAACTTTCGTTTGAAGTAAAACTTCTCCAAATACTTAAAACAACCCCTTCTTTCTTTCTTTCTTTCTTTCTTTCTTTCTTTCTTTCTTTCTTTCTTTCTTTCTTTCTTTCTTTCTTTCTTTCTTTCTTTCTTTCTTTCTTTCTTTCTTTCTCTTCTTCAGCTCCAACGGGAAGTCAGTGTCTTGGGCGCAGACAGAGCGCAGCGGTTCACGTGGCAACCACCTGTGGCAGCGGCTGTCCTTCCACATCAAAAAGAAGGAGAACAACCAGACCGCTGTCATCAAGCCCTTCTCCAAAACCTCTGAGGAACGTTACTGCGGAGGGGGGGACCTGCCCCCACACGTCCCTCTGCCCTCCCTCCCCTCCATGTCCTCCCTGCCCTCTCATCATGACACCGGCACTGACAAGACCCTGTATGAGCTCTCTGAAGCAGAGGAACGGTACTCCATCACATACCGGCCGCAGACACCCTCCCCAATCAGCACGGTGAGCCAGAGACTAGGGGCAGGTTTAGGGGTGGAGCCACAGATGACCGGTATGCCGATGTACCCAAGCAGCATCTGCAGCGGCGGCAGCGGAAGCAGTTGTGGTCCCGCCAGCAGTGGCTCTGTTGTTACTGGGAGCGACGGTCGCTTGATTGTTGTGGATGATCACCCGGGAGAGTGCCAAAGCTCACTGATGGACCAGATCAGTTGTGTGGTAAACCGTTTCACCGCCAATATCACTGAGCTCAACAGCATGATGCTATCGTCCTCTCCGACGCACTCGCTCACGCACAAACACACACCTCCTTCGCCGCACCCCACCGACCCGTATCTGTTACCCCGTGAAATCCAAATGCCTTCAACCCTCACCACCTACGCTGACGTGCAGCCCCTCCCCCTGGTCGAGTCAAGCTTGGCAAACCGAGGTGGCTGTCTCGCTCACCCTATCCCTCCTCATTCACCTTACCCTCTGCCGCCTCCTCACCCCCAGACCTCCCCCTCTATCTCCCCCATGCGAGGAGGCCTGGTCAGCTGCCTCACCGACTCCCCACTGAGGAGGGCGGATTTGGAAGATGAGCTTATTGCTTTGACTCCCCCATCGCCCTTCCGCGACTCTCTGGCGTCCAGCAGTGGCTCACCTGTCTCAGAGACAGGTCTGTGTCTACCCCCAGTTCCTTCCCATCCTCCCCCATCCCCTCCTTCGCCCAGGTACAGCAGACTGACACTCAGAAACTACAGTCAGAGTTCCTCCTCGCTGTGAGGCAGAGAAGTGAAGAGAAATACACAGGTCAGTATGAGAAGAGAGGATGGATAGACTGAAATCCATTCGTTCCTATATGGAGTAAAAAAACTGTCAAAAACGGAGGACTGGTTCGTGAAGACACCAAACGGCAACAGTGTGCTGTGTTTGTGTTTACATGTTTGCAGTGAGATGCAAGTGTAAGGAGCTTGCCCACATCATATTTTCTTAGTGCTGTCCTTCACAAGTGAGGAGAAAAGCAAAAACGGCCACTACAGCTTTCCAGTGTTTTGGTGTCTGTAAAGCCACAAATCGTTCTCGAAGGTCTAGAGCTATGTTTTAGGTTTGGGTAGTGGCCTTAAGGTAACACGGCTATCAACTAATTAGAGATTGTGAATGTGTGTGTGTGTGTGTGTGTGTGTGTGTGTGTGTGCGTGCGTGTGCGTGTTTTTGCTGTATCTTAGTTGAGGAGAGGTAAAGCAAGAGATGGGACTGAGGACTAAGTAAAGGCTATCAAGGGCACATACATATTTTCTCATACACACACAGACAGCCACACACACACATACACACACAAACACATACAGTATGTGTGAGCACACACATAAAAGGGATAAACTGTAAATATATGAGAGGTTATGGATTTTTTCTTTGGTGATAAAATCCAACATGCTTCTGACAAAAGTGCATTGTGTTAACATACCAGCCAGTATGTTACTCTGAAGAAATTCTCTCACAAAAGCATCTTTTTATTCATTTAGCTCTCCAACATGTTCCCTCAATATAGCATTTCTTTTCCTCGGTCCCTCTTTCTCTAGCTGTTTTCTTTGATCCTGTCAGTATTTCAGTATTTTCTACTCTTCCAGTTTGTTTTCTTCAGAAGTTTGAATGTATATTTTCTACATGATTCCTGAAACATTTGGGACCAAACCTTTTGTACCTCTCTGTCCATGACTGGAGAAAGAGGGAGAGGAGGGATTAACAAGACCAGGCCTTGTTTGACCATAAACATCTTAGTCATTAAATCTTTTTCAGGTCGATTATTGGCAGAAATCTGGCCTCAAAGCTTATTGTTGGTGTGTGACATTTAACAGAGCATCATGTAAGACTTAGCTGGATCCCAGTCATGACTTTTTCACCATACAATGTGTCAGCAGGACATAAGTGTCATTCTGTCTCATCAAAGACAGCACTTTGAATGGGATTCATTAGAATCACAACCATCTCCTATGTATGTGGGCGCAGATTGATAGATTCAAGCTGGGAGAGAACCTCCCCCTCATCAGCCTCTACCAGCGTCTGTTGCACAGGTACTACGACCTTTTTGAACATATTTGTTCGTTTCAGACAAAGGGGGGCAGAACCATAAAAAAGTTAAACAAATCAAAATCAAATATTATGTGGGCTTTTTACAGTAGTACAGTACAGACTCCTGACAAGATGGGCCTGGTAGAGGATGATGCCTTACATCCCATTCAGTCAATCAAAATGTAAAATAAACAGGAAAAGGTAGACATGAAATTTACCCAGGCCTCAAGTCGTATTGACTTTAACCAATAGTTCAACATTTTGGGAAATATGCTTATTTGTTTTCTTGCTGAGAGTTAGATGAGGTGATCGATACCACTTCCAGTTCTATATGGTAAATATATAAAGTCTCCATCTGCCTGTTGCCTGGCAACTTCACAGTGATGACAAAACTTCAGGAAGTCATGGCTAAGAAACCGTCTGGCTCATAACCTCCTGTAAAATCTTAACGTGTCATTCTTACAATTACACTTTAGTTTTTGTACGGATTAAATAAGGAAGATGTAACGTGTTAATTAGTGAATTTTACAGCTGCTGGTACACAGATTTTGTTACCACTTGAAAGCACCAGACTAGCTGTTTCCCCATTTCCAGTCTTTATGCTAAGCTAAGCTGACCAGTTGCTAGCTGTAACTTGGACAGATATGACAGTGGAATTGAACTTTTTATCTTTGTGCACATGGGTAGACAGAACTGAACTTGCAAAGACTACGAAACCTAAAATATCAAATTTGGATTTTTAATGTGTGGGTTAAAAATATATGCCTTTAAATGGAATATTGTACTTACTGTACATGTGCCAACACTTAAACAGAATTTATAGAGTTGTACCCGGGTATAAAATGTGCCGATGAACGCATTCACTAAGATGCTTTTGAGAAATGGGGCCTTGGCTCTTTGTCAGCTCCCTCAACAGAGGAAAACATTAAAAAAAACAAGAAATTCTCAGTCAGAAGGTTGTGATACACAACACAAACATTTTTTAGACATTTTACAGTATATGGGGAATGTTATCTGCAACAAAGACAGGGATTTGTATAGATGACTAAAAGATAATTGGACTGTTGGTATCAAAACAAAAATCAGTGCTTCAAAATGTTGCCTGTATATTATTGTCCATCATCATCTCATATTTTCCGCAGCATATGTATTTGTCTGCTGTGACAGCTGACTGATGCAGATGCAGTCCACAGTCTGATTTCTCCTCACAAGTGTTTTTTCTGTTCTATAGTAGCCAGCAAGAACAAACTCAAAGTGATTCTGTAAATAATAAGGGCATGCAAAGACAGTTCTGTTTTGTTTCAGATGAAAGTAAAATTATTTACATATCAACAATGGTGAAAAAAAGAAAAAAAAAGTACTTCAAGAGATGTTTTTGAACTATGTTATAACATCATACAGTACCAATATGTGTTACGACTACAGAAACTGTGTTACTACTCTGAATGTGTGAGTGACCATTCCTATTCAAATGTCTTGTAATTCAACAATATAATAATTAATATTAATATGATTATTGTGCCAAAGGGGTTAGGGAGGGTCTAGCTTACTAGCTTGTGGGTAAATAAGTGGTTTCATAAAAAAAAGAAAAAAATGTAAATGTAAAACTGTTTCTATTGTTTTGGATATTTTCTATATAAATATTCCACATTTTCCAGTGTAAAAGCAATATTCTCCATACGTATACAAGGTGCACATCTGAGGGGTTTCTTAAATCATAAACAATGTTTTAGATTGTTTTTCATCATTCTGTATTCTCTGGTGGACAATTCAACAAGGAGGATGGCGGGGAGATAAGTTGACATTTTCTTTTGTATTTTCTCTTAATCTATATTTAAGGAGAGGAACACATTTAGTCATTTCAAGTAACAAAGACTGTGATTCCCTATTTCTGCAATGTTATCTTCTCACTTTGGGCCTGTAATTCCACTTTTTTTCCACTTCTCCCACTGTGTATTACCCTGGTTCAGTCTCTGATCTAAACTTTTAGTCAGAGTTCAATCTGCTGGCATAGCTGTAATATGAGATAGATAGGGAGATGGCTGTCTGTGCCGCTAATTGTCTGTACTTGTACTTTTTTGTTATTTTTTTCAAGAAGTGCACTGGTTAATTAAGATGCAAACCTGGTCTGGTTTCTTTAAATGGGACATGTCTGAGGTGAACGTATTTAAAAATCCTCTCTGAAAGTCAAAAGCCAGGGCTTCAGCCTGCTCTGAACGCTTCATTGACAATGTTACCTCTACTTCTTCCTTGTAATGACATCAGATTGTTTGTGCATGCCCACAGAAACAGTCGTCTATTTTGTAGCCTTTGTTGCTAAGGTTGTTGCTAAGGTTTTTCAGGGGGTTGTTCACTCACATATTTTGGATCAGATTCGGCCTTGAACATGTACAAATGTATTTAGGTTTTCATTTCGAGTAAAGAACAAGACAAAGAGGTGAAATCCTACTATCGTTTGTTCATGTAGCCTCCAGAGCCAACAGAAGTCTGCCAAGATGCAGCTGAAGCTGACCAATCAGACAGAGTGGGCTCATCAGGAGCCTTAAAGAGATAGGATCTAAGGAGCCTGTTACAGACAGAGGCTGAACTGAGGGGCTGCAAAACTGCAAAAATGCAAATCATGCAAGGATATTCCAGTAGAGCTCCAGAATGTAAATATAGACCTGGAAATGTGTATGATGCATCCCCTTTAAAGAACAGTGAGTCTGTGCATCTCAGAGCAAAGAGAAAAACGGTAATAGATACACAATCAACATCTGAGATAATTTGACGTACATTTTTGCTTATGATGGGGATAAAAATTATGATGCAGACAATGAGAAACAGAACAACAAATGATAAGTAGTGTTGTTCATAATCGTTCATTTAATTGTTCCATGTCTGAAATTGCTGTCAGCCCATCATTACCTCAACATCTACTCATTTACTGCTAAACTGGACCCTGACCTGCTTGTCAAACAATTAACCAGTGCTATTGTGGAGATGTTACTGGGGAGGAGCTGGTTTATGTGCTGCTGTCACTGACAGTGTTTATAATGTGCTGAGAGAGTAACAGGCGAGCTTGCTTCAGCACTTCAGCTGTGTGTTATCAGCCCCCTGGGTCGGACTCGACAGTTGTGTGCTGCCTCTGCAGAAAAAGACAGGATCAGTGCTCACATCTTCAGCTATCTTATTCTCTGTAAGGGCTCAGTTCTGTGACATCACCCTATATTAAAACCACACATGACCAATAATACCAAGTAGTCATTAGAGGGATATTGGTTGTAAGAGTATAACAACCTCACTTTGTAATTGCAGGAAAGGTTCAAATATCAATCAGAGAATCACAGCATTACTTAAATTTTGTGTTAAAAAACAATGCAGGCATTGTCTTGTAAGCTGACTGATCCACAGGGAGATGAAAACAAATCTGTCATCACAAAATAAGAATTCAGGCCCTCGTGCTTTTGAATCCAATCTCTTTAGTTGTCAGGGGATTTTTCTCGTATTTTTCACAACAAATGCAAAGTCATCAACCCTGTATGGAAATGAAAGAAGTGAAACTACTGTGGGATTTGCAGACAGGATGTTTTGTTAACAAACTGTGAGAAATCATTTTAGCCCTTCGTCAGGGATCACAGAAACCTACCACTCACATTAATCCGGGGTGATTTCAGCTAAATTGATACCTCCCTTCGTTCTGTAGCCAAAACATGATGACGGTGATGATGAGTAAAATCTTCTGCTCGCCAGGAAGATGATCTCCTGATGAGGTTTAACCAAAATGCTGTTGCATGACTTATTTTTGTAAATGCACTCTAAAGAATTGGATTGATAATCCATGTGCTCAAAAATACTTTTAATCCAGACATGCTCATCTGCTGATCGGAGGAAAACAGACCCAAGGTCATTTATTTTATACCATTTGACTCAAAATATAAATAGGGCTTTAACTAGTCCACTGACTATCAACAGGTCCCTCAATCCAGCATTTTAAGACTTCCTGGTTTCAGGTTGTAATAGCATTTCCTCAGTTTGGGATGGCGGAATTTGGGAATTTGGGCCGTTTGGCGACATAGTAATGAGAGGGACTATTCTTTGTCTGGAGGACCTCGTTTATCATTCGTGTCAGCCACCCTGCTGAATTGCTCTTGTGGAACTCACCACCATCTCCAAGAGTGGTGCACTTCAGCTGACCTTTGAACTGTCTGTAGAGGGAAGCAAGTGAAAAACACGAAATGTCTCTTAGGGATCAATAGAGACTCTCAAAACTGGTAATTTACGGTTTTATCAATGTACCTGGCTATCCCAAGAGGTCTCTGCTGTGAGATCGATCAGCCCCCTCCAGCTGCCCTGCCTGATTATTTGTTTAATTTGATAGATAAAACAGAACTATGCTTACTGTGTAAACATCTTATAGACATTATGGTTATGTAATCTGTCAGTGCAGGCAAGGACAAATTCACACTATCAACTCACTGCCACAGACTCTCACATAGTCACCAGGAACCACTTGTCATGAACACCTTTGTGAGTGTGATTTAGCAGACGCTAAAGACACCACTAATTGTTTACCTTTCAACAGTGTTATTGGAATTAGTAATTAACAAACAGTTGCGTGAGCTTAAACTGCACTTAGAGAGGTACTGAGAATGTCACATCTAGACTGATCCAAGTGTTTCCAAATCATCCGATAAACTTCATAATGCAGACTGAGACTGAAAAGCTCATTTCGTAAAAATGCACTCTATAGGCAGAACCTGACAGTTTGCATTTTCAGGATAAACTGAAGACATTAAGGCTCTAAACTGCACAGTACCAAGCATTATTAGATCTTTGCGTATCAGTGACCTGAATATCAAATACCTGGGGTGGTTGGATGAATTCACTTTTGCTGCAGCTGTGGCCCTTGGAGGTGACAACTAGATGTCTTAAAAATCGTCAACAACAGTATTTTTGTAAGTTTGTCTGAAGCTGCTGATTTGAATGTTGCTTTTTATAATTGAGTCAAGAGCATGTGTGTTTTTATTACGCGGTTGTTTACTCAGCCAGTAAAGTGATTGATTTTAGGCGTAGGTTATATAGTATAGAGCAGAGGACATGAAGTTGTGTAATAACAAATTCTGTATTTTATTGATTAGAAGTAAGAGAGGAGTTTCTGTATTTATTTATTCGGGATTTATAAGAAAGTGGATTAACTTATTAAGCAGGTCCGTGTGTGTCTGTAGAGCATTGCTGTTTTACATACAGAGCAGGCAGAATTTTCAGTATTGTGTATTGATGGTTTGTGAAATATCTTTACTTATACAAACTCGTCCCATCATGTTTCTATCTGAAAGAGAATGAAACCAAACTGAACTGTGAAATTACGCCATATGACACAGAGGTATCTTTGCAGGGCATGATGGGTGTCAAAGAAACACCGAGGTGGATGTAGAGAACATGGTTTAATGCTGTGTGCTTTTTATATTCCTCATATATGGTGTTGTTCAAATTACTGCTTTGGACACAAACGAAATCCCCGTTACTATCCCCGCTTTAAACTCTGATGAGATTCTATTTTCTGTAGAGTGTTTGACAGGAGAGCGTTAGAGATATCAATAAGGAGATGAATGTTGCCTATAGAAGTGATGTTTACATTCTTACTGCTCGCTTAAGCTAATCAAGATTAAGATGACCACATTTAACTTCAGTCGTAGTGACATTTTACAAGCTTGTAAGCAAATGTTTCGTGTTTTTTCCGCAACACTGACGTGGATGATCCGAGTAGAAAAACAAATTTCACATATTCTGAACAAAGGCAGCTCATCTGCGTACAAACGAAGGCACTGTGTTACGTTCCAGTCTCTTTACAACCCAGATTTATCAGAACCTTAATTCAGCCAAGCTCATTGGACTTCATTGTTATAAAAAAAAGACAAAGATGATGAGTTACCATAAACTTAAAGGGAAGAGAAATGAGCTGAATTCACTACATGAGCCTGTAGAATGTAATTTATTTTCTGTATTCATTTGGAAGTATTTTTTCACTCCGGGCAGAAAATGATTATTACTGAAATGAATATTTATGATAAACTGGTTATTTGTTTAAAAAAACAACAACAAATTTAGGCTTAAAATGCAGCATATCCCCAGACCCCAGCGGTGTTTTATCATGGCGTTGTTAACATAAGCTTCTCCACTCTGTGCCAACTTTCTCTCATCTGTTTTTTTTTTATTTCAAGTGCTGCAGCATTTCTTATCAGGGGTGGATAAACACTACAGAAATGTGATTAGATTGGAGTGAGATTGACATGAGTTTCCTGGTGGAAAAATTCAAGTTATATATTTATTTTTTTAATAAGCTGTTTATTAGCGCCCACTTCTTGTAAATGTAATAAAAATGGCTTAAATCCATCATTTTCTAAAGGAAATCTTGTAGTGTCTATCTACCCTTATGGACATTTGATAGTTAGTGAATTAATTTCAATGAACATGACTTTTTTTTTTTTAAATTTTGTTGTTTTGCTTTTTTTTTCTGATGTTCAGAACTGTAGAATGTAATTTGATCCTATATATTGGTGTGATAATGGAAGATGGTTTTATATTTGGATATTTGATTATCTATTTAATATTTTCACTCGGCTTTGTAAAGTGTGAAATGTGAGAATATATGGTTCTAGCTGTTTGGAAAATACAGTATGTTTCTAAGTGGCTTTGTGGTGGGGGTTTGATGACGGGGTGAGTTGGGGGGTTGTGGATGTCTACTTCAAGCAGATTTTCAGTTCTGTAGTCTTTTTTTAGTGCCCACTAACAGTCTTAGACTGTCCTCAAACATTACAAACTCAGATAAGATAGTAGACTCCCAGACAAGTTTGATATCTAAACAAGTCGTCTTTAGATCGTGCTGGGATCCAAACAAATTGTGTCACTGACTCTGGGGTCTTGTTCCACAGGCTTTTTGAAAGCAACAACAAAACTTGAGAGCATTTTTTGGCCATACAGAGTTCTTCTCAACTCCCAGTTAATAAATCTTTATCTCCTAAATCCAAATTGGCTCATGGGGATGCCCATGAAGGCACTTAGCTGTGGTCACCGGCAACAGTGACGTGAAAGGAGAGTGGACGGTGGTAACATGAGGCTCTCTCTACTTCAAATATAACTTTTCAGTGTTTTTGTTTATCAGGGGACACAAGAAATCAGGAGATAGGAGCTATTTAGAAGTGCCTGGAGCACATGCATGTTACATGGATGTATTTTATCTGACTTTTTGTGGGGGAAATAAATGACAGTATTAAAGTAAATCCAGTACTTTTCATCCACTATGAATAACCTGGAAACTATCTAATCTGGCACTATTGTGGGTACACCCATCTTTAATATGTTCATACTGTAAACAGTTGGATCATGCATGTTTCACAATTCAATTAAAACGCATCAGCTGGTAAACAGAACAAGCTGAATATTTCATATCTTGTTGTACTGCGCTTCCCATTTGGCAAATACATGTTGCTCTGATTTTTATGTTGTTGCATCTCATCCAGACGTTTCTCTTGTGTGTCATAAGTGGTAAGAGCTAAGGAGCAAAGATGAGGTGCCAGGAGGGAAGTACAGATGCATTAATGGGATCTGAGAAGAACCAAGAGCCTCAAGAGTCAGTGTAAAAACTCAACACAGTTAGACGAGTCAGCTCGAGCTTGGTGAGCTACATATCCACATACCAGGGGGTAACTGTGTTTGGTTAGGAAACACATTTAGCTTTTGTTGAGCTCTTCCCCCCTCTCTGCAGAAACACTGTGCTACTACAGCACTTTGGTATTAACAGGTGGATTTTTATAAAAGTCACCACAGTTTGACGCCCTCCAACTGAGCACCAAGCAGGAGCTACAGTCGCCAAAATGGGAAAAAAAAAGAAAAAAGTCACAGGGCATTCATTAAGTCTAACTTACACCTCTTCATGATGACGTGGCTCTCTTCATATTTTTCTTAGTGGGATGTAACTGGACAACTCTGGGAACCTCCAGTCAGTGTGACCACCGTGCAGCAGTGCTGTGGAGGCAGACAGGAGATGGGATAAGGTGTGTGGAAAAAACAGGCAAAAAAGGGTTTTGCTTTTGATTTGTTTGCCATTGATAAATCATTGTGTAAGTGTACTACAAAGTACCTTTGAATCATTATTTGAATCATTATTAAAAAAAACTATGATTGACCTACTTGTTGTCTTCCTTTTTTTGATAAATAGGGGCCCACATCTGAAGAAAAACATGTTTCCAGTCATTATCCTTCAGTCCTTTTTATCGCATCCAATAGTTGGAAGAGCTCCAGTTTTAGCACCTACGATAAATCAGCTCCACATTCTGTGAGTCTCTGGCCAACATGTTGAACCCATTCAGGGGAAACTGCTAGACAGCACCTTGACAGCTCTTGTGATATTTGCTTCCTCCTCCTCCTCCTCCACCATCTCCTTCACTCACAGTGACACGGCCGTCGGTATATGACAGAGTGACACGACTCTGCTATGAGTCAGCCCCAAAAAACATTTGATTCATTTAACTGAAGATGTACAGGTCAGTGAAATTACTCTGCCATCTTTCATTCATCTCCTCCTGGTCACCCCATTTCACCCTTTCTGTATTTGGCCTCTGTCACTCTTTTCCAAAATCCTTTTCTGTCTCCTCACCTCTCAGTTCAGCAGTGCTCTCTCCAAAATGGAATCTGCAGATTGTTGCAAATGGCCCAATGTTCAAATAAATGGAAAGGATAAAAAAAAGGCTATAAGCAAATGGCAGGAATATGAAAAAAAGGAGAAAAAATAAATAAAAGACAATCTAGTAGAAATTGCTTTGTTATTTCAGTGGATACACATACATGCAATATGTTCACAAACACAAACACACACACCAGCTCTGCTCAGTCACTGAGGGGTTTATTCTGGTATCATGACTGCATCAATATAATTCGTTTGTCTCCTGTGGGATGCCCATGTGTGTGTGTTTGTCTCTAGAGGCACTGTATATTGATTTAATGCTCAGTGATAGTTGCCTCATTTCAGGTTTTAAAAAACCATTTGAATGGAGGCAACATATCCGAATATCATAATAATTAAACTGAACTCTTCTCAGTAAAGATGCAGCATTTTTACACGTCACATGTTGATGTGTCACTGATGGAAAAAAACAGACTCAGGTAAAATAATGAGGTTGTGTATTGTTAAACTTGTTTTTCAGTGACTAATCAATACTTATTGATACTGAAGTGGAAACCGGAGAAGAAATCAATGAAGGACAATAAATCAAACTGGAAGATCAAGTGATCTGTTGAAAGCATTTTCCTTGTTAAAGGAAAGATGTTGAAACATTACAAAAACAAACCACTGATTTAGCAGACACCAAATTGTCTCTTTAAACCTCAAAGAAACTGGTTCACCTGAAAGACAGCAATGAGTTCAAGTGGTGTTACTTAACTAAATGGAGGGTATGGAGACAAGTTGCTCAGCTTCGGTATGTATGGTCAATTCATTTAAAAAGGTTCAGCCTGGTTTTCTTACTCCCCTGTATATCAGCCAAACAATAATCTCACTTGAAATCACAATAATCCATTAACTTTGCAAAGATCAACACAATCAAACTTTTGCCACGTAGTCAAACACATAAACCTTCTATAAATCATAAACTACACATATAAAAAAAAAACTGTCCATAAATGCTTCCACTTATTGCAGCTTTTTTCAAGTGAATGAAAACCCAATTTTTTATAAACTCAACTGAAGGAACCTAAAGATCCAGACACACCAGGTTTGATCATTGATGTCTTAAAATGTGTTTGAGGATATTCAGTGAGTCTATGACATCATAGACCCCTATAGGTGCCCCTAAATCCCAAAATTTGCTGTGAACTGAGCTGTGTGTTGGGTACTACTGGTAAATCAGTGAGTTTCCCTTTGACTTCCCACATTTGCAGATGCATAAATACTGTAATGCTTGTAATGACAAGCTGAATAAAACCAGTCAATACAATGAGTAATCCTCATACAGTCTCTAAATAATGCCCACACCATACATTTAATCAGTGGTGAGTGTTTATTCCCATGTAAATGGCATGTTGTGGGTTCATTGCAGTCAGATGGGCACTATATATAACGTCTGTGTGGGCAAGGGGTGCCATGGCAGCATGTGGTTAAACAGTGAGTGTCATCCTGTGCATGAGTGTGCGTGGACATATATACATTGTGAGTATATAGGCTACATAGGCCCAGTATGTGTGGGCACAGACATATGTGTGAGGAATGTGAACACATTTCACTCCACAGCTCTCGGCTCTGTTGTGTGTAGGTGTATGCGTATGGCTGAGGTAACTGACCGCGAAGCTGCTTCAGAGGACTTCATTTAAATGTGAAGGATGTAACATTAACACCACAAGGCTGGAGAGGCGAACTCCACTCTGTGATGGAGTGGCTCCACCCACACCTCCAACTTGATGACATGCTGTTCTTGCATCCTTTTTGATCAATGTGGGTAACAGAGCACGCACGAGCAGAAAAAGACGATGATGTTAGCTCTGCTAAGAGATATGGAAAGACACGACGCAAAGAACATGAGCACCCTCTCAGCTGCTAAAATCACCTCATCAAGTGGAACTAAAAAATGATTAACACACCAATAAGTGTCTTTATGAACTTGGTCATAATAATTAAGTTGTTCCAGACAAATCTGCCCTTGAACAGCTAAAGTGTGTGGCACAAAGGCAACAGGAGGATTCAACTGGCTTATAGTATGTTAATATATAAATTAAATGCAATTTAATCACAGATGTTCATTGGGTATTTAACAGCTTCCAACATGACTCAACCAGTCTGAACTATAGAGCGAATGGTTTCATAAATTGCATTTATTGTTACAGTTATATTAATTACACTAATTCATTCAGAGTTTAATTTGCATAAATGTGGCGCTAACCTCTACAAAATACAAGGATGAACAGATTGAAATGGCCACTGCAGTCTCAAGAAGGAGAGTTTTCTTTTTATGTGGAAGAGACAAGGAGTGAAGAGCTGTGCAGGGAATACAAAGCAGGGAAACATAGATGGAGGCATGCTTATGCTTACACACACACACACACACACACACACACACACACACACACACACACACACACACACGTGCAGTCTCACGCAAGCACCCGCATGCATAAAGCATTACACGTCTGCTAGAGTGTAGGCTATATGAAGCAGATTCCAATTGTGTGTTTGCATTTTGGGCAGATAGGAACAAGAAATTAACCAGCAAAATTTGGAAATATGGAGCGACGGGAAGACAGACTAAGAGCAGAGGAGAGAAATCTAAAACTGACGGGAAGAAGAAGAGAAAGTGTGATGTGATGAAACCAATCAAGCCAGGAACACATCTGTGGATGCCAATATAGCTGAACTGAAAGTCGCTTGAGTTTTAATTTCCTGCCAGTGGAAGTGAGAACAATATCAAGATTGAAACACGAGTTTCAATGAGTCACTCTTAGAGGGAGCTCTGTGGGTCCAGGCTGTTAACATTCATAACATCATCCCTCTGTCTCTGTCTCTCTGCTCCTCTTGCTTCTATTTTTCTTTATTGCATACACACACACACACACACACACACATACACACGCTTATATGCATGCACACATTAACAGCCACAAAAACACAGTAACATACATGTGCCCACACACACACACACACACACACACACACACATTTTCACACAAACATAGTGTAATGGCACTAATGAGACTGCATGACTAATACCTCTTCAGTCCCTTCTTCAGATGAGTGCTTATTATGGTCTGTCAAGGAGATGAGTCAGTCTATGTCATGGTTACTATGGTGATCAAAGCCTCCAGCACTTCCCTTAAGTGCCTGCCGGCTAAAATAAGCTCTTTAACCCCTTTAACTAGAGACCGATCAGGGTACAATGACACACACACACACAAGCAGGCAGGTTGACTCTGAGGAGAAAAGAGAAGTCCCCCACAGGGATTATCAGTATATCACAACAATATAAACAAGATTACAAAGTCACAAACAAGATACACACAACAGACTCAACATAAGAAAATAAAGATGAACAAAACTGCAGTGTCATATTAACACAAAGTAATGAAAACTGTTACTTTTGGGGCTCAATGTGTTGAGGAGGCACCTCCAGGATCAACCTCCAGATGATCTGTAAGTTTCACTGTGTGAAGGGCAATTTGCTGCTTCTCCGCTTACCATAAGCTCCTGATGTGGTGTCGTTTTATTCTTTCTGGCTCATCACACAAATCATCACCGACCCCCACTCATTTTCTGTGATTGTAAAGCGTAGCATTTATGAACTATGCAGTGTTTTCTCTGGCTAAAGATACTGTAGTACCACTTTTGTCAACAAAAACAATAAATGTCTTGGGTTCGGCATCAAATGTGGCCCCTTAATGCCATTAAAATACATTCTCAAGAGCATAAGAAGCTGATTTTCCCTCTATGCACTGGACTGACACTGAACACCTGAAGATTCAATGTCAGAATTGAATGAGTTGTTCAGATGATATAGTTGAAAGGTGGATTTGTTTACAGTCTGTTTGATTGCATTGCTTGTTGTAATGGACGTAATAAATCAGTACCTAAAGTTGCTGCATCCATGGTATCTAGGAGTGACACTGTAAAATGTAATCAATCTGCCTTTTTCTTGTTAGACTTTTTGACTTACAAGAGCAGCAAAAGCACAAGTGTAGCCTATAATAACAGTAAGGATGGCTCTTTTTCATTTAACTGTCCTAACAAGCCATGTCAGTGAGCTAGCATGTGCAGTACCAAAGCCGAGCCCTGGAACTGACACCACTTAATGGATCACAGCAATTCATCTTATTGATTACCCCTCCTGCTATAATATCACAAAATGTCTGTTGCGAAATACTTGTACTGTATGTACATGCAAAACTTCTAAAAATACAGAATTTACGCTTGAGCATAGGCCTAGATATTTAAAAAAAAAGCACATCAGTATAACAATAAATAAATAAATAAAGTTACATAAATAAATAAACATCTGTATTTTACATGATTTCTCTCTTAATTTGTTCATTATTTGCATATATTTTAAAATATTTAGCTCATTGTGTCATTGCGGGTTTTTTTCACAAATGTATTTTATATTTATACATTTTTGGAATAATAATGTTAAATTACAGAATGTCATCTCGTGTCTCCTCTCGTGTCTTTTGCGCATGCGCTGAGCTGACTGGTCATATGACCAGAGGAAAACGAAACCAAAAAGCGGACAAAGGATCGTCGAGATTGAGATATTCGTTGACGTTTGTTTCCGTGTTCGTTTCAATCTCCGTCGACATACTCGATAATATACTCATATAACCGCTGACAGCTTGCATATATGTCATTAAACGATCAAAACATGAGCTTATGTTTTGGGAATACTCTCTCATTCGTACCAATATCTAAAAAACAATGTTGCGTATGTTTGGTTTGACTGGCGAAACTGTTAGCTAACTGCTAGTTTCGGGCTTCGGAGACTCATCTTGACCGTTGAAGTTGCACTCTTTGTAAAAAGTTTCAGTTTGTATAAATAGCGGGCAGAGGGGTAACGGAGAAGTTAAAGTGCACAAGCTGGGACAAACTTTTAGGCATCTTTGTGAAGACGCAGATATAAACACTGACTGCGTAGTTCTCAAGGTGTTTGTGTGTAGGCAGATAAGCTAGCTGTGAATCAAGATGAGGCTGAGCGGCGTGCTGGCGTGTGTGTTGCTGATATGGGTTGAGGGATCCTGGGCTGACACACCGGCCAACTGCACTTATGAGGACCTGCAGGGGACCTGGGTGTTTCAGGTGTCCAAAGGTGGACACGACAAGACCGTCAACTGCTCCGCCGAAGGTAAAGACCCCTGTTCACACCATTTAGCTCTCAAGTTACTTAAATAAGTGTTGCAATGGAAAGTCATGTGACATGTAGGGCCTGTGTGTGAAGGTTTTCAGTCCAGACAACAACTACAGCAGGTTGTTCACTGATCAGTTTGTGTAGTCTGTATAATATATATGTTATATTAATCACAATCAATGAAAATGATAGGAACTCTATCTTAAACGACAGGTTCACAGTTTTTCAAGTCTGTCTTTAAAAAACAGTCAGGTGCCCACAATGAAATAGGTTTTTCTTGCTGTAATCCTTCCTCCTGTTCATACTGGCCATTAGAAGAATCTGAAAGTTGTCCATATTCGAGTCCTTGCGTGCAGTAATACTGTACATTTTATGTTGCATATGGTGTTGGTCCTCCTCAGCCACAGGCGAGAGCACGGTGACCGTGACCCTGGAGAAACTGTCTGTAGCCACAGACGAGCTGGGGAACATCGGCTTCTTCACCCTCATCTACAACCAGGGCTTTGAAGTGGTCATCAATGGGTACAAATGGTTCGCCTTCTTCAAGGTAAAAGATGCCTGGAAACATTCATATTGTATTTTTTTACAACTGAAAATGCCTGCTGCAAGCTAGTTAATATCCCATTTGTATAATACAACCTATTAATTGTGTTTTGCACTGTTCATTGTGCTTCAGCTTGTACAGTTTAACACGTAACTGATCTAGTTAAAGTTCAACTTGTCCATGAGTCATTTGGTGTTAGTTGGAAATAACATGTAAAGGAAGTTGCACTGTGGGTTAGCGGTTGTCCAGGTTAAATTTTTAAACACTGTCTGCCGATAAAATTTAAGTTTCATAATCAATTTCCTGTATATTCATCTGATAAGATTGTATCTGGAAAACATGCATTTGCTCTTTACACTTTGCTTAAACCCTGCACTTTGTAAAAGCAGCGTGATGCAAGGTTACTCAGCATTTTTTTTTTCCAATCATGTGTTTATTTCTCACAACTCACATGACACTTAGTAAGAGGAAGTGTCATAATCATATCTGTCTTCTAACCAATGTCATGATTCCTGCAACTTCCCCAATGTCTGGAATTGATTCAGCTTGTGGTGATATGAGGAAAATGTGACTTTTCTTGTTAACTCCTCTCAAACTCAAAAACTATAATTGTTCAAATGGTGTGCTGAAAACTTTTTTTACTTACTTACTTACTTTTTTTTGAAAGGTAAAAAAAAAGAAAAATCTGAGGTTAATTCAGTTGCTTCTTAAATCTTTGTATTTGCATAATATGACATGACATGAGTTGTATGCATAGACTGTAAAAAGGTGGAGCTGAGGCAGGCTGAATGAAGCCTGTTGCTGAAACAAGCTACCTATTGGCTAAGAGACCTGTCACTCAAAGGGACCGTGTCCTTAATTATGCATAACTTTACAGCTTAACAAAATTTGAACGGGTGAGTAATAAAAATTTTTTTTTAAAAAACCACCTCCTGTACAGTTGTCATGAAAGGGGAAATTAGCTATAGAGACCAAAACTGTTTTTTGTACCAGGCTGTAAACATGTTTATTTCTGCAGTAAAGTTGAGCTTTTTAACATGGGGGTCTATGGGGATTGACTTGCAGAGGTTGCTGCATGGTTGTATGTCATCTGTCTGTCTCCCTGCACTTTCAGTACACTGACGATGGCCAGAAGGTAACCAGCTATTGTGACCAGACCATGCCAGGGTGGGTCCATGATGTCCTGGGACACAACTGGGCCTGTTTTGTTGGGAAGAGAGTGAAGCCAGTGCCCCCCCGAACTGACTACAAACCAGTCCTCAGCAGCGGGTAAATAGCTAGAGTACACGATATAAATGGTATTTGTATGTTAAGGTAACCTTTTTTTATTTCTTAAAAGGCCAAAAACAATACTGTATGGTTGTTTGTGTCATTATGGTAGTTTGGTACACACCCCTAAAGTGCAAAGTGGTGAAACGTGAACTAACAAGCACGACATCCATGAACTGAGGGAGTCTATTTGTACACAGAGTCTCATGCAGGCGGTGTTGTTGTTTGAGCTTTCTGTGAACTGTGCAGTTTTTACATCTCTACTTTAATCTACACTTTTTTTCTCCCCTCCTCCTCTCTTCCTTTGATGTGAACTGAGTTACTCACTCTCACCCTTGGAAAATGGGCCTGGAAACTGAATTCACATCAGAGAAATCTGACATAAAAGCACAATCCGTCCACAGGCGATAGAAAAATGCTTGATTGAGAAATTTAGTCAACTTCTTGAACTCGGTTTCTAGCAATAAAAATCTATTTCCTGGAGTCTGTGGTCTCATTTTTAAATAAGTGTTAGATGCTACAGGTTTTTAGTAGATGTATAACGAGAAGCATCCACATTATCTACTCTTTGAGAGTATGCAAGAATGTCCTAATGTAATGCTGTTTTTTTTTTTTTTTTTGTTTTGTGTTATCTAATATTGATAAAGATGATCAGAGGGCTGACAGATTGTCAGTCCATTTTTAGGCTCATTATCCTACTGGAAAGTGAGACCTCTTCCACACAACTTCTGCATGATTTAATATGTTATTTCTCTTGGTTAGTGTGAAGTTATTAGTGTGAAAGTCACTAACTCAGGAATATGCAAAACATCTCAACCCAGTCACACTTCAAACTGTGCTGTGCTGTAGTTTCCTCACATACAAGAAAATTAGAGAAATGTTACTCTTCAGACGCATTGTCCTCATTTACACTTTTGTTGGAGTGGGATATTTTCTCCACATGCTTCTGCAGTGTATTATGTGGTCACTGTAGGGGTGCTTTGTCTAACTTTGGCTGAAAATTACATGTATTGTGAAGTTCTCTGCTGGCAGTTGTACTACCATACCGAGAGACTGTATAGTCTTCATTAAAGGACTAAAACAACTAACACTATATATTAGGAGCATATTATACATATTTAGGAGAATGTATATCAATATTTAAATGAACTGATAGTATAATGCAGTCCAGTGAAATGGCACAAAATAGAGCCTCAATTTTTGAAAGTTGAATTGAGAGTTGGCAAAAAATGTACTGTACAAGCTTCACAAAGATATTTGTTATTGGATTGCTTTATATTGTTAGGTGCGTCCATTTAGTCACAGCTGAACATGATAACCAGCGAACATAAGCATTATATCATGATTCAGCCCAACAGATAATTTCTTGCAGTTTCTTTTTGTCTTTGTTGGGGGAGTCGGTCCCTTTTTTTATTAAAATCGCCTGACATTTATTATGCATTATCTCCCCAGGCTGCTCCAGAGGCCATACAAACACAACCTGGACATGATTGAATCCATCAACTCAGTCCAGAGCTCCTGGAAGGCTGTGCCCTACCCAGAGCATGAGATGTACACTCTGCAAGAGCTGCACTACAGAGCAGGAGGGCCTGCCTCTCGTATTCCCATGTGAGTATTTGCTTGTATTTCCCAAACTGTCCTTTGGGGCTTGGCAGCTGTCATGGAGATAACAAAAACAATTTGTGTACACAAATTAATCATTTGTGCTCTTGGATGAAGGTTTTTTTTTTTCTTCCCTGACAGCTGCCATTCTGCCTAAAATTCAGTAGGTTGGGAGGTGTATGAGAGTTTTATAAATAGTGGTACCAGGACTTCATCAAATCCTCTTTACTAGATGGGTTTCCAATCGTTTTTCAACATAAAGTGTCATTTGCTCCCTTGTATTGTGTGTGACAGGCTCCAAATTCAGGTGGCTATCTTTTGCATCAGTTTATTATGCACATATTAAAGGGATAGTTCAGATTTTTTGAAGTGGGGTTGTATGATGTACAGTCCCCTCCAAAAGTATTGGAACAGCAAGGCAAATTCCCTTTTTTGTTGTTGTTCACTGAAGACATTTGGGTTTAAAATCAAAAGATGAGTATGAGACAAGAGTTCAGAATGTCAGCTTTTGCTGTCACCTTGCTGTCAGACAGCCCTTTCTTTTTGTACTACATTTTCTCAAATGTAGAACTTTGTATTCCTATGCATGCCGCACACTGTATTATGCCACAACACCACTTTCTGACCCAAGATCTGCAGCATAATACAATGCTCAGCATGCATAGGAATACAGAAGTTCTACGGTTGAGTGCCAAAGGAAAGGGCTGTCTGACGGCCAGGTATAGCGGTGAAAATATTCTAAATGTATCGTATACTTAAAGCTTTTTTTTAGTTGGCTAAAATCCGTTTTGCTGCTGGCCCCGTCCACAGCAGTACAGTGCTTAGCTTCTGTGCAGGTACTCCTGCCTGCTTCTCCAAACTTGGAACGTGCTGACCCAAATCTACTGCAGGTAATACACTGACTATGAATGAATACCTCATACAACCCCACTTCAAAAAATCCAAACTATCTCTTTAACATCTGCTTGAACTGATCTCATTTTTTCAAACCTTTTTTAAAATACTACTGTTCAGATGAATTTTACTTAACTGTAATCTACACACATATAATTCCCATAATGGTTTTGTTGCTTGTGGTCTTATAATGTCTGATGATGATATCTGAAATTAAATGCACTTTTGATTCAAATGTGATCCTTATTTCAGGCGCGTTCGCCCGATGCCTGTGAAAGCTGATGTAGCCAAGATGGCAGCAGCTCTACCGGAGCGCTGGGATTGGAGAAACATTGATGGTGTTAACTTCGTCAGCCCAGTGCGAAACCAAGGTGACATTCAATTAATGTCCTGCAGACACCAGAAAACAGTTTATTTCTGTTGTTGATGATCAAAATGTGGTAATTTAGTTCAAAATATCTTACCACATCAACCACATATGTTCACACATGATATTTTAAATGGAAACACAAAGATGCAAACGTTAAAAATGAAGTCTTGTAGGATCAGAGGCAGACAAAGCGACACCTCACTGCTTTACTTGCACATCTGTCAGAAAGGGCAGACACTGAACAGCAGCTCGCCAGCTTCTTTGCTTTCCTCTTGGCAGGCCTGGGTCTGCTTTGTGCTCTCCTCCTGTGTTTCTGCACAGCATAGTGTGTGAGAGGAGAGATTATGCGTGCTGAGTAGTTTAAGTGTCTGAGAGGGCCTCTGCAGGGCTAGGTTTAAGGATCTGGAGAGGGCTGGAGTGTTTCAATTCAAGCCCTCTAAGCCACTGTGTAGTACTGTGGAGCTTATTATGTTTCAACCCTGCAAGTCCAGGTGGATTTTTTTTTTTTTTTTTTTTTTTTTTTAACATGTCAGTTCAAAAAAATTAAGAATAAATTGGTCTGGCTGTTGCTGTTGTGTCCTCTGGGTCTAAGATGACAAACTTGTGTCATCACAAACTGATATCCATATGATAAAACCGAACATTAGGACGGCAAGTTTCACGCTAACATAAATATTCAATTTAATTGACTGGTTGTTGCACCTTATTTATCTTAAGGGACTTAAGATCTTCAGTTCAAATGAAAACTGGTCTCAGTGTCACCCAGACTTGAATCATTACTACAATTTAACCAGCCTGCAAATCCCTGCAGCGTCTGTTCTCTGACCTAATTTGTTTCTGCAGAGCATTTTATTAAGAACTCCCATAGTGTCTCACACTATGGATGGTAACAAGTAAATTTAATCAGTGTCTGTCCCTCCACCTTGCTCCATTATCATGCATTACAACTAACGCAGATAAGCATACTGGAGCAGAGGAACATTACAGAAACCTCAGTACTCACTTCTATAATGTGCCCTTGAACAGCTGTACCACTAAAGTACACTGAGGTACCAATTTATTAGGATTTATTTCAGGGCTGTTGTATTGGATTGCATCAGGTTGTGCAGGCACAGTTTCATTAAAGCTTATAATGAATTTTTTTTTGCCATTGCATCAGGTGTTTAAAACTGGTATTTTTTGTGCTTATTAGTGATTTTTCTGCATTGCAGTATATTGAGAGGTATTTATAATGTTTTGTCTACTCCTATTCACATACTTGAGGACAAAATGTAAGAAGCACCTTCTTAATATAATGCCATGCAGTGGAAATTCATTCAGTAGTAGTTGAGAGAATTCACGAAAAGCCAAAAATGTTGACCTCATGGTGGCGCTAGATGAAAAGCCGGGATATCATTAACATTCATTCCCTGAGGACCATGAGTGTCTGTACAAAAGTTCACAGCAGTTTATCTAATAGCTGTTGAGTGGTGGATCAACCAACAGACGCTGTCAAAATGTCGAGAGTTGAATCAACGCCTTTTTGACAAACTCAGCAAAAACAGAACATTTTGAACTTCACAAAACATGAATATGATTTATTTGTAGGCTATAGTGATGCATTAGATTGTACAGCTGTACCTAAAAGCTAGTGACTCAGTGTATAAATTAATGTGAACATGATTGGCACAACTGTTTATTTAATTTTTTAAAAAAAATCTGCATTCTCTTTCAGCATCATGTGGTAGCTGCTACTCCTTTGCCTCCATGGGAATGCTAGAGGCTCGCATCCGAATCCAAACCAACAACAGTGAGACTCCTATTCTCAGCCCGCAACAGGTGGTCTCCTGTTCTGAATATTCTCAAGGTAACACACTTCTTTTTTTTTTTTTCATTTGTTTGTTTTTTGCCTGCAGTAAACTCTTCCTGGAGGTTGACATGGAAACTCAACGCTAAATAACCTTTTATGGTATAGTGGTTAATACAGAATGAGAAACGGGCAGCAGTTCAAAAGAATATTGCCAGACATAATAATCATAGAAATGCACTTTACTGCTGCACGTAGAAAACTCTTGGCCACCCCCCTGAATCAGAACAAGTAGCACTTAAGTGTTTTTTGGAAAGTGTCTCCTAACTGCATGTAGTAAGTCAAGCATTTCATAACTGACCTGATCACTTCATTTGACTAATTCTGCAAAATGCCTCCTACATTTTCTATCTTGGACCAGAAATTAAATTTCACCCTTTTTAAGAAAAATCAAAACAACCTCCAAATATTCTATTATTGATCTATTGAACTATTGATCAAACCAGATTTAATGCCCAGCTTCTCTCCTCTTCTTAAAGGTTGCGATGGTGGGTTCCCGTACCTGATTGGGAAGTACATCCAGGATTTCGGTGTTGTGGATGAGCCATGCTTTCCGTATATTGCAAAGAACTCTCCATGTGGCGTTCCTCGAAACTGCGGCCGCATTTACACTGCAGAATACAACTACGTAGGTGGATTTTATGGTGGCTGCAGTGAGACTGCCATGATGTTGGAGCTGGTCAAGAATGGACCCATGGCAGTGGCCTTTGAGGTAACAGCTGTTCAGTGTTTCCTAACTGCAATTGCTATTCCTGTACATACAGTATGTGTTAACTAAACAACTGGGGCTGCTGCTCTGTCGAAGCCATGTGATCTTTTTAAACCTGGTTGCTGTTTGCTCAGAAACACCATTTTAATTGTAGCCCAAATCCTGCTGCTGTGTTTTGCAAAACTTCCGCCAGAGGTAGATTTATCTGAGGTTTAAGTTAAATCTCCTGCACACAGTAGTTAATTGAGATTTGAGGAGAGATCTCTACTGCTACTAGTAAGGATTTATATAATATATAAATATATTTAGGTTATGAAAGACCTACTTGGAAAATTTTCACTACATTATCTTTTCTTTCACCAAAGAAAAGATAACATTGAAATATTCTTGTGTGCTACTATTTTATACAGAACACAAACTGAAGAATCCAAAGTAAGTTGTTCCGATCTTTCCGCAGGTGTATCCTGACTTCATGCACTATAAGGAGGGTATCTACCACCACACAGGCCTGGGTGACACCTTCAATCCCTTTGAGCTGACCAACCATGCTGTGCTGCTGGTGGGGTATGGCCGCTGCCACATGACCGGACAGAAGTACTGGATCGTCAAGAACAGCTGGGGTACCAGCTGGGGCGAGGATGGCTACTTCCGAATCCGCCGGGGAAGTGACGAGTGTGCCATTGAGAGCATCGCAGTCGCAGCCAAACCCATCCCCAAACTGTAGAAGCTGTAAACTCAGAATGGGAGGGAGGGAGAGATGTGCTGGACGAGTCTGCATGAGTGCAATGCAGATTAGCTGTTTTCAATGTGTGCTTGAGAGCTTTGAAATGAAATTTAAAGCTGAAATCTATAAGTTTTTTTGATCCCATATGTCACAGAAGTAGCACATGGGTGTCTACTTCTTCCGTAGACTCACAGGTCAGTTTCTAAATGCTTTGCTCGTAGAGATTGAAGACGATCTCCCAGGTTTAATTGTTGGAATTGGGTGGAAAAAATTAGAGTGTTTAAAAAAAAACAAAAAAACAAACCTGTGTTGCAGAACTAATCCAAAGTCTTTAGGGCGGCTCCTCATATAGGGGCAGTGACATGCAGTGCATTACGGAGGAAGGGGGGACAGCATCATTTCTGGTAAGATGTGTCCTTGAAAAAATGTAAGGGCTGTAGGTTTGTTAGCGGCTGTTCTCACCACTGTTCAAGCAACTAGCATGCATTTAGAAATCCCCCGACTTAAGTAGGTGGAGATCTCCAATCGTCGTGTATCGTGAGACTTCTTCCTCCCCAATCCAACAAGTGAAGTTAGTAGTGACATCTCCTTCCAAAAGTTATGGATTTCAGATTTCCATATGACTATGAAATGTACTTAAAAGGGAAATGCACCAAAACCATAAGTGAGCAAGTTATTCCTTTAGTCAAAAGCTGTGCACATTTCTTTAAGGCCAAAACTAGGAAATTCAAATCTAATGAAGTGAGCTTTCAAATGCTAAAATATTTACAGTAGTGTAGCCAAATGATTTCAATGGATGGCCTTAACTGATAAATTGATTGAGACCTGACGTGTAGGAGTTGCTTTTTGTCAGCTCAAGCCTCACCCACACTGCAGCTCTGCTTGCTTGGTAAAGGGAATCAGGAATAATGTTAACAAGGGGCAGGACACAGCTAAACATTTTACAGTAGCAGTGAAATTTTTTTATAAACATCCAGTTGTACATGTAGGCAAATATAGTCCTACATTTTTTTAAGTTCAAAAAGGGACATGAAACCTCCAATTTTACAGTCAATTTCTAAAAGTATTGACATTTTACAGCTCCTAAAACTTGATTTTAGAGGGAAGCAGTCATTGTGCACTTTTAATGCCATGTTTTTTCTTGTATCACATCTGTGTAGCTGAATTTCACAATGTCAGCTCACCCTGTTGCTTTAATTTTCTTTCATCGGTCCTGATTTTTACATGCACTGATTAGTTGACTATGAACAATTAAATTCAAGCTGTAACTGCCAACATAAACTTTGAATCAAACGGTTTGGTATGTACTGTGCTGTGACAAATTGTAACAGGTAGTAAAATCTCATTTAAAGGGAATTGGAGACTGAGGAGTTTTTGTGTTTGCTTGTCAGGTGCAGGATCTTGATTCTTTGTCTCAGGGAAGTACAGTGAAGAATTGTAATATCTTCTGTCCTTGCAACAAGTTAACACCATGACTGCCATGCTTCTCTTTGGGGAAATTTGTATGTCTCCATGGAGCATTTTAATCAAGTAAGAAAGGGATGTTACTGATTGTGTTGTGAGATTTGCATTTTTTTTTTTGAGTGTTGTGTTTTTGTTTTGTTTTTTAAATGAGGGAAATAAAAGCATTTCAAATTCATTACTGTGTATCTGGTCGTGTGTGTAGGAAAAGGGAACACCATTCAAATCTCAACTTCAGATCTCGGATTTTATTTCCAGTCACTGTGCATCTGTGGTGATCAGCTGTTTTCTCTCAATGCCATAAAGAAAGTTGCAAAAGAGGTTAAAACTAAACCACAAGGGGGTGAAACAATACAACCTATAACGGGCTGAATGAACCATGACTAGAAAAGTAATTCGTGGTAAATTTTACAGTTTTACTTTAATTTTTACTTTGATCAGAGCTGTGAAGAAACTACCGACTGTGTATAAATAGTCTAAATTTGCCTCACCCAGAATAATTACATTAAAATGCTGCTTACATGTTAATGCATCAATAAAACATCATTCACTAGTTTAGTTAATAATATATCAGGCGGGGACCTTTCTTTTGCATGTGGACTTTTTATATATTTTGCTGATAACACATACTAAATCATTTTACTTCAGTCTGAGTAACATTTCAATTTTACAATACTTGTGGTGTATTTTTCTGCTGTAGTAAATAAAGACCACTGCTGACTTACCTAACATTAATTAAGTGTTAATTTATTCCAGTTTGCGGGCCTTTAAATACACCCAGGCACTCCCAGTCAGCTCCTCTGCGTCAGTCACAAGGTCCAGACGTCTCTGATCCACTTCCCTCTATGGGCCAGGGCGTACTTTACCTCCCCTTTCTTGTGCTCCGCCACCCAACTCATTCCCAACTCTCTTTACTTCTCCCTCGGCTGTCCTGTGCTTCTCCCCTTTCGTCCCGCGGTCCTCTCCATTACGGTGGATTCATGCTCAGCTCTCGCCCTCCTCGGTCGCCATGCAGAACAACCACAATAAGGAGCATCTCTATAAGATCCTTGTGATAGGGGACCTCGGGGTCGGTAAGACCAGCATCATCAAACGGTATGTCCATCACAACTTCAGCCCCAACTACCGAGCCACCATCGGGGTGGACTTCGCCCTCAAAGTGCTCAACTGGGACCAGGAGACTGTGCGCCTTCAGCTGTGGGACATTGCAGGTACAGTCCATCACCTTTACGCACAGCTCATGTGAAAAGGCAGGATGGAAAACAAACAAAGAGGAAAATGTGGAAAACGTAATTAGATATTTAAAATGACTTACGCAGGGTGGTTTGTGTCACCTGCTTTACTTTGAATCAAACTTTACGCATGGTTTCTGAAGTGAGCCACAGCCTTGTAGAACAACCGATTGAGCTTTTTTTAAGGAAGAAATGTCAATTTGTGGTGAGTTTCAAAGTAGTAGCATATATGATTTGACACCCCAGTATGAAACAGATAATTTGAAATTAATTAGCAAAAGAAAATTGATAGACAATAGTGTTTTTTTTTTTTTCTGATTAAGCTCAAAATAGAAAATACTTTTCTTAGCTAATAACGAAATTCACCCACGTTATTGATAATGAGTTAAGAGCTGAAGGCTGCATTTGAAAACTCATTAATGTCAGTGGCCAGTTTAATGGTGGATGAAATTATGTATGCAATCACTTTGTTTTTCTTTTTCAAACATTACATGACATGAAATTAATCCACTTCACAAATATACTATGAGGTGTCTGTTCTTAGATTAGAGACAAAGATTTACAAATGATAATCAAAAATTTGGTTTGGATAGATGGAAACTGTCATTTAGAGTTTTCCCTTCAGTTAGTGCAACAAGTTATATTTGTGACTTTCATTAATACAATTTTTTTTTAAACTTTAAAAATTGATAGATGACTTTCAAAGTATGCTGTGTTTTATCTGTAAACACACTGTTTGAGGGTAGGGATGAAAATGAGCGCGTGACCATGTCGTCACACTTGTTATTTAACTTTTTTTTTGTAAAGGTTGATCTTGGGAGTTATCTAGGGTTAATTTTCCTCATGTGTACCAGCTGACCTGCTGGCATAACTCACTTAAAATCACTTGGCTATGCGTTTCTGCAATTACATGTTTCTTTATTTACACACGAATCCAGAGGAGTCATGAAATAGAAAGGCCGTAAGTGCTACAGTCGAATCACTGTTTGTACAAAAGTATCATATATATATTAAGATATATTATTTTGTTAATTCTTTTTTTTTTATCAAAACCATACCTCTGACCTTTGACCCTTCAAAAACAAAATGTAGTTAAAGGCGCTTGCTTCTGTAGGGCAGTACAGTTGTGGTTTCTAAGCTTTCTTTATTATTTTCAAAGAGCCAAGATTCAATTAAGCGTTTAGACAGAAAATGAGCCTTACTTTCCATGTTGAGTGGCATCACGTGACTATATGCAAGAGCATCATGACACCATGTGATGTAGCAGAAAGCAGCCATGGCAGCAGTCAGCTAGTATGATTGTTCCTGGTCAGTTAGGCCCCAAAATGAAAGATTTTATCTTATTGCCTCAAACTTTTATGTTTTAATAATATGCTGACATCTCTGTTATCTGAGTCTAAGTCGTCTTGTTGCTCTCAAACTACCTAGAAGACAGACTCACAAATTCTCTCTTTACCTAAGTAAAGTAAGTCAAATTCATACATTACACAGACATTTATTATGTTATATATATGAAGTAAAAGCAATCCTGTCCTGCCCCCACTCATCCAATACCGATGAACTGTGGGGCACTCTTCACATGATACTCTATATTATTTGTAAATTTTGAATTTGTATTTTATAGGCTACTTTTATATGTATTTTGAACGCATTAAATGGGATCCAGATGTTACTCAGTCACTCAGATTTGGTCTGTTTGGTAAGAAAATAGAGAATGTCTTAGCCTGTCTGCTATAAAAATGAGAAATTCTAATGTCTCAGTCGGTATTTAATGCTTTGAAAGCTTTTGTTCAACACAGCAATCAAAAATAATAAAGGCTTTTGACTGGGATGCTGTTGGGTAAGATAACAAACCTAAAGGCTACAGCAGTCTCATCTCACATGAGTGTCGGCTGAGGTTCAGAAGAATCCTCTGACCTGCTGCTCTCGCCCCTCCTGTGCGCCCTCTCCAGTGAGCGCAAGCAGTCATGTGTCTCAAACTCATGTGAGTGAGATTTGAGGCCCGAGCTCTTGTATACAGAAAGCTTTTATTGTGAACTAAGGATGAGTGTCTCCCTCCGAGAAAACTTTATGTGCTCTCCACAGGGTGCGGAAGTTATGGAAGCCTTGAAGTTGGAAAACCTAAATTGTTAATACTTATGATGAGCTCTGTCCATTACAGTGTAAAAGTTCTCCTTTTGGTTTGAGTCATAGACTTTTAGTATTCATTTCAGTATGTTTTAACATGGCTAGTAGTCTGACTAACTGGTAATTAATCATCCCTTTTCAAATAATATCCATCTGGCATTTATAAGGCACATGAAGAATATCTTGTGGGTTTTGTATTGTACCTCACCCAGCAGCCCATGGATTTGTTTGGGGATTTGGTGATGGACTGAAGTTTTCTCATGCCACAGATGTAATAAATCACATGCTGTTTCTGTGCAATTCCCAAGACAAACAACAACTTAGGCCAGTCTATTTTTGTCTGCCATTTTTCTGTGGCCTCTGCCAATGGGGTGACAGGGCTCGTTGGATAAGCTTATAGTAAAAATATGAGTCAGGCTTGGAGCTTTTTGGAGGAGCTTTGTATATTATTCAACATTAATATATCACATAGTATATGTATGTTGAGCTATGGAAGTCTGTGGCTGCAGACCAGGTTTGGATTGAATTGTGATGACTGAACAGGTTTTATGTTGTCACTTGATGCACACATGGTTCATGTATTTTTTCCTGAACCTTAGTCTTTGACAACTTTCCAATTTCTCCTCTAGGACAATAAAGTTAAAGTTGAGGTTGAAGAAAAATAATAATACCATTCATAGAAGAATTCCAGACTTTTCAGGCCTCTTTTCTACTTCAGCTCCAATAAATTATTGCTGCCTTACATGAGGTAACCTTAAATATTATCTATAATGTAATAAACACTAGTAGGTTTACGTCAGCTTACATAGAAAGCTAGTAATACTGTTTTCCACATACTATACTGTAGTACAATACTGTAATACTATAATAAATGTATCAAGACCTATTTAAACAAACATCTGCCCTTCTGAGCTTCATTTGAACAAAACAAACCTCCTTCCAGCTGTTTTGCGGCTGACCCTGTGCTCTGGTCCACCTGAGCTCAAGAGCAGGTGAATGAAAATGTTCCTAATTTGTGTTCAGATCTCCTCTTCACAGAAATGCAAACTGCTTTTGAAATGTTTAGGAGGATCCCTTTAGGTTTATGGTTAGACAGCAGAGTTAAAATGTCTGGTATGGTATGGCTAGTATTCTGCAGCTGTATGGAGCTCTAGCTGAAGTTATGGATGGGAAAATCAGCGTAGATACGACATTCCAACAGAGCTTATCGAATTAATTTTAACCTCAGGAATTTTTACAGACAGACAGGCACACACACACACACACACACCGAAGACACCTTTCTCCTCCACATCCTGCATCTATCCGTGTCTGCATCTTATCTCTGTGTGAGCAATTTTAACAGCAAAATCATGCATGTGATTATGTGTGTGTGTGTGTGTGAGAGAGAGAGAGAGAGAGGGAGAGAGAGAGAGAGAGGAGGTGGGGTATGTAGGGAATGTGTGCATTCAAGCACGTACAAGACAGGAGTGTGATAACATGAGTAACTTGGATGACTCGTATTCAAGCATCTATGTCAGAAAGCGTTTTTGCTGCTCAAGTGACACATCATCTGTTATCAAATAATAATCCTTAACTTTATGTGTGTGCGTTTTTGTCCATGTGTCTGCTGTCTGTCTTCCAGGTCAGGAGAGGTTTGGCAACATGACCCGTGTGTACTACCGTGAGGCCATGGGTGCCTTCATTGTGTTCGATGTCACAAGGCCCGCCTCCTTTGAGGCCATCACCAAATGGAAGGAGGACTTGGATTCCAAACTGACACTTGCTAATGGGAAACATGTAGCCACTGTGCTATTGGCTAACAAATGCGACCAGGGTCGGGACGTACTGACCAATAACGGAATAAAGATGGAGCAGTTCTGCCAGGAGAACGGCTTTGTGGGATGGTTTGAGACATCTGCTAAGGTGAGAGAGATGGGACAATCACACACACACACACACATACGTGCACACACATACACAGTAGTAAAACAAGCAGCAGGATGATGCCGTGAATACAAAACCAGCCTTAAACAGGAGCTCTGAGGTTCAAGCAGGCGTGTCCTTCCTGTTCAGGTGTCCTTGAGAACCGGCTGACTCTCCACCAGCTCGGCTGTATCCGACCCAGCACATGATCAGCCTGTGGAGAAGCCACCACAGCGGTGCATTTAGGATGTGAAAAAATCCTTAAAAAGTGCTGAGTTTAACAGACTCCCAGTCTATTCGTAATTTGCATATGAATAAAGCCTCAATCATTGAGTTCTGCTGCTTCTTTGTAGAGCAGACATTCCTCTGCACTGGCATCAGGTGCTCTACCATGCAGACAGGATGTCCAGGAATGTTGGTTTCAGTCCACTGTCCTACTTACTGGCACATATCTTACTGTAATAGTAATAGCAGATATGCCAAAAATGGAAAGCCTTCCAAACATCACTGGGCACACACACACGACTAAAAGTTATATTTGCGCGTGTTTTCCTGCCCTTTGCCCAGATAGCTCCTGGGATATGCGACTATCACCCATGATAATAAAATGATTAAAAGTGAAAGAAAAAAAATGAAAGCACATGAATGAATATTTAACCAGTATGTGTGCAAATTCAGCCATAACAAGTGTCTCAACACAATGAGCAAGACAAGAGGGGAACAAAAGCACATTACACTAAAAACATGTCTTTGATGATGTAAAAGGAGTGCTAAATTATTTCAGATTTTTTGAAGTATTATGCTACTATGTATTTACTCAAGTAATATTACACCAGCATGTTTATGTGCATTTCACTCTAATTTTTTTTTAACATTAAAGAACTTTCATAAACCACAGTAAATGAACAGTATAATTCAGGACGCGTTCATGCAGACAGGGATGAGAGAATGTGCCGAGGGACTTCTGACTGTGACATCAGCTGCGGATTCACCCACCTACACACTAACACACTGACACACCGGCACAAGCCCTGAATATAGCAGCTAATGTGGAGCAGGAATCTTACAGCTGGATGGTAAGGCAAGAAAATAGACTAAGACGGGCACATAGACACACAGTGCTGTATACAGAACAGTTTTTACTTACTCTTTTTTTGTTTGTTTTGCACTAGATCTATGGAAGCTGCACAGCAACAGACAATAGAAAGTTCTTAGAGAATGATCCTTGCCAATTAAGTTATTTTATTAATAGAAAATGTTTTGAAATCTTAACCTGTATCTGATCTGTATCAAAATACAAAAAGTGACAGACATTCATGAGAATAGAGTACATCTGAAAGATTTTTTCTTTCAAGTAAATGCAGTGCAAAAAAATTCTGGATCTACACCAAAACCCTGATTACTTATACCTTGGCTCATAACCTAACTTTGCATTCAAATGTCATTTAACCAGTTTTTGAGATATCCTTCTAAATAACAAAGAAAGAGACCAACAAACAGGTGATGGAGGCAATAACAGACAATAACGACTGCTATGAAAGAATGCTAATGAAGGCTACGATACATTGAGGATTTAAGCTGCTTGAAAAACTAGACTAAGGAAGTAAACCACAGAAGAGATTGAGAGGCTTTACCTCAAAGCAACACAACCAGTCATGTGATATTTTCCACAAACAGTAGAAGCTGGTGTGTGAAAAATCCTACGAGTTGGGCCAACGAGTCGGTGTATGCCGAAGAGCCCAAAGCCATACAGCTCTTTGTTCTATTTGTTTCTCAGTAGCAAATGTGCTGCTATTTTGCAGCTGGAGTCATCATATGTTTAACAGCAAATATAAAAAGAAATAGACTATGAATAATAAGCGATGTACATACTGATGTCTCAAGTGTCATTGGCACAAGAAAGTATAGCGTCTGTAATACATCAGGGTGATGGTGGACACACTCTGAGCCTACTGCCTGAATCACCCGCCAGAGGAATTATTCCAAACTTTTATCTCAGACATCGCTGGACATGCTCTGCATACACAGGAGGGTACAGGGAAAGAAGTGAAGCTTTTTCTTTTTGAAGACTATTTTTTTTGGCATTTATGCTTTTAGTAGATAGTGGGTAGTGAAGAGGCAGACAGGAACATAGGGAGAGAGAGATGGGTATGACATGCAACAAAGGTCCCTGGCTTGAATCGAACCAGGGATGTTGCGGTTATGTGGCATGCACAGTAATCATTTGGCATCAGGATGCTCCAAGAAGTGAAGCTTGCATAGAGTGGTGAAGATGTGTTTTATTTAGATTTTAACATATGATTTTCTTCCACTTCTAACAATAAGTGTGATAAATCACTACAGAGAGGGGTCTGCCGCTGCAGACGACATCTTATCACATCCTACATTGCATGCTGTTAGATCTGATAAATATTCAGTGTTTCTACTGCTCCTGCATCACTATTCACATATTAAGAAATTGTGTGTTTGCTTCTATTTCATCAATAATCGTTGCTGCTCCTCTCCTCATGTGAACTTCACTTGAACACTCAGAACCATTACTTTAGTTTATTCAGCACTGAGTTCTTTTCCAAGTCGCCCTAAATCCTTTTTATGGGTGCTGTCTAATCTCTGGCAGCTGTTGAGAGTGGCCTTGTGTTTCATTTTGATGGATAGAGAAGGTTTGTGAATTAGGCACAACCATTTTTTGAGGATTATCTCTTAGCTCTCAATGTTTGTTGTAATAATGGCACAAATGTGTGTCCTGGTGGCCAAGTCCTGTAAGATGCTCATATGACTGCAACGCTTTTGATTCAGGCCAGAGATTTTAGTTGCAAATCACTTCCCTCTCTGGCTCTTGTTTCCTGTCTGTATCTGTTCTGTGGATATTCAATAGAGGCATGATTTCCACAAGGTAATCTTTAATAATGGCCTATTGAAAACACAAGAAATGTGGAACAAATGACAGTCTGAGTGGTGGGAAAATATCTCACGTAATTCAGATTTGGAGCTTGAAGACACAGAGTGTGCAGCACTTCAGGAATTTAGAAACATACTGCCAGAAACAGACCATTACTGATGCCGTTTCTTTAAAACATTACATTTTTTATATTTTGTTGACACAGCTTTCATTCTCTGCTGTTAATGTCACATCCCAGCTGCTCTGCTGTCAAAGACAATTGACACTTTCCCATTAATCAGTATGTTAAGAATTAATTTTGATAAATTCTTTGTAAGATGCAGGTGTAGATTATGGAAGAAAAAACCCCACTAAGATTTAATCTGTGCCACTGTCCATGTAGACATGCTATAGATGAATATTTTATGGTCATTTTGTTGTATTTACTCCAGTTTTTTGGTTTAAATGGGAGATGTTTCAGTACATTTGTTTGATTGCCTCAACTACAAAAGCCACTGGCGGCAGGATTTTTATGCACAACTGTCTATTCAGTTTGTGTCCACATGATGGCTGCTGGCTGGTTCTTCATCCATCTATTTAATTTAGTAATGGTCCATTTTGTGCACTCACCTGCTCTCTCTAGCTTTTCTTGCTGCACTCATTTATTGCCTTCATAAAAATGTTTGCATTAATTGATTTAACTTTTTTGCGTCCTCTCTTCTCCTCTACATCTTTTCATACTATCTCTCTTTCTGTTTCCTTGCCTCCCTCTGTTTTTTTCCTCTTTCTGCTCTTTTTTCAGGAAAACATCAACATCGATGAAGCAGCGAACTGCTTGGTGAAACACATCATTGCCAGTGAGAATGACATGCTCCAGTCTGAAGTCTCTGACACCATCACCCCCCAGTTAGAGAAGGACAAAGGCGGGACATGCTCCTCCTGTTTCAGATCCCAGTAACATCTCCTGACAGTTGGATGTCCTTTTGTATCTCATTACACTCAAAGTTTGTCTGTGAGCTAGAGAGAGGGAGAACTACTTTTTCTTTTTTAGGAAGAATGCATGGGTGCCAACTCTTTTCCGGTTTAGTGGTGTGCAGGGAAGGTTAGTGAAGGAAGGAGAGAGAGCCAGCTCAAGAAATGGTTGGATTGAAGCAGAAATGGATGCAGCTGTGTGCTTGTCAAAGGCAAGGTCACCCTCTGGGCGACTTCAGCCTTAACTCTGCCACTTCGGTAACCATGGAGACACAGTTAATGAACACATGCAGACAGTATATCTTGCACTAAAGGTCCATGGAGGTAAACTCTATTTACAAACCAGGGTACTTGTCTCTCTTTCTCCCCTTTTTTCTCTTCTCCATCTCAGTCTCGAGCCCAGTCTTTTCTCTCTCTTTGAGTTTGTCTGTGCTCTCTTCTTTCTCCTCGTTTTCTGTATTCTGGACTAATAAGCAGACAAAAGCTCTTTATTTTACAGGTCCCTTGATTTTATACTCCCTGCCTGGAAATTTGAGTAAATTGCAGGTATATTACGGTTAATTGTTAGAACATTTTACAGAGACTGTGGTGCAATTTGGTACAAATTATATGAAAAAACAGAAAAAGGTGTTAAGTTGGTTTAGTTGGTAAGTGCCCAGTTATTATTTTTGGATTCATATTGCAGAAATTCTGTTCAGTGTGTAATTTTGTGAAATCATCACTAATCATTTGATTATACACTAATCAAATGAAAATAAGAATTGTTGTGTTTTTGTTACATTATAATGAGCCCTATATATTTACTGCCTGCCATGTTGAGGGCTTTTCGCATTTTTCGCAAGTTTTGCGGCCACTGTAGGTTCTCCTACATGCTTGAAAGGGGAGGGGTATTCAGTTTGTTGCAATCTGCAACCTCACCGCTAGATGCCACTAAATCCTACACACTGCACCTTTAAGAAACAAATATCCTACTAGTTTGACACACACACTGAAAACTATCCAAAGTGTTTTCTGTTAGTAAAAGAAACTTAAGAGTCTAACTTATTCTATTGAGTCTAATTTATTTTTGCAAATTATCAATTCCGCATGAACATAGGAATTCAGATACAATAAATTTGTACCAAATTGCACCACTCTCCTCTTAAAACATTAACTATTAAATACCTGCAAATTACTCAAAATTTTCAGGAAATTTGTATAAAATTAAAAGACCTGTAAAATAAAGTGTTACCCAAAAAGCAAATGTATATCTTACTTCCAAAGCAGTTCTCCCTCAGCTCCAATAACACTACAGTTACATACCTAGCTATGGTTTCTCCAGATCTGGCTTTATTTTATTTTGCATACATTTTGATAAATGGGGCCAGTCCTTTCTTGTCTCTCCTCATGTACAACTGCTGGCTCCATTAATGTAATGTATATCAGAGTATATTGATGTAATTAAAGTGCCTTTTCTAATACAACCATTTTATTTAATTTCTTCAATAGATATGTTCACTATATTTTATTTATAAGTGCACTTAAAAAAATATATAATGACCTTACTTTACTTTTCACCACTGTTTTATACACTGAGGTAGAGTTTAACTCGTTTCCATGGCAACATATTCAAAATTCTATGACAAACATCGTGCATGTATCAAATAAGGATAATGTCTATTGTTTCCATTTTGATTTTAATTCAATGGTTTTATATTAAATTTCTATTCCACTGTTCATAATTTGTAATATTTGTAATTATGGGATAAATGCAGATATATATACAAACATGTACATATTATATACAGTATACTAAGACAGATTATAGGACCAAAGATGTATCCAGTTTTCAACATGTTCATATGAATAAACCATAGCTCTCCTGACTGACTGACTGACTAACTATAGTTCCTCTGTCTTTATTTTAGCATCAGTTTCACAAATCATTTCTTATCATCACATTGTACCTCAAGAAGTATCACTTCTCTTAATGATGGCTCATGCAGGAATCCTAATGCTAGAGGATAATTTGATTTAATCATTTCACTTGTTGACAGGTTTCACAATCACTGAAAAAAACAGATGTGGGCAATAATTCTGTAATCAGGCTTTTTACTCTCCACCATGTCTGTGTCCTCTTACAAACAGTATTTACAGACTTTTTTTGTTTCAAATCTAACAGAAATTTAGATGGGTCTCCAGAGGAGAAAACACAAAATCTTTTTAAATCCCTGGTGCAATGAAAATCTATTTCAAGGTTGTTTGTACAGTCATATCACGGTTCAGTTAATGTGTTTTGTGATCGTGACACTAGCTCACACTTGACTGACATCACTCAAACCATCTTGTTGCCGCAGAATCAAAATTTGCAGCCTTGTTATGAATCACGTCTTCAAAAAAATAAAGGGAAAAGTTTTATAATGAGAATTTCACAACCGCTAAGGTCAAATGTCTATTGAAGATGTTGTTAATTAATGCACCATCATCCATATCAGTTAAGCAGCCAGTTAACATACAAGACACCTGATTTGTGCTCAAAGCTTCATCTTAATTGCTGGATTGATATGATGAACATGATGAATCATCTTTAGATAAAGATTTCTTCAATCAGACAGCGTCAGATTGTTTTCAATTTAGAGATTTATTTATGTACTTTAAATATCTTCTGGTACAGAACTGTGGGATCTCTGTGGACAAACATCCATTCATTACTCGTGAAGGAGCATTACATTTTTTTCCACATTTTTCTCACTGTATGTGTTACCGGTCACTCCTGCTAATATGCTGAAAATCCAGTTTCACTGAGGAAAAGTTAAGATTCTAGCACAACAGTTCTTGTTGTTTTTTTCCTCTGTGACCTGCCTCTGACCTGCCATGTGACTGCAGCCAGCAAACACAGAGGACTTTGCCACCTTTACATTCATACCTACATAAGCTTCCAATATATCTGAAAATACATTTTTAACACCTCCAAAGACATTAAAGGTCACAACATACTGTATTAAGAATTTATTGATATCGATGCTCAAATCTTCATTTCTTTAAGACCAAAACTAGTTTCCTGTGACAGAATGGAAGCAATCGCATTAAGAAAGCCTCACATTAGAAATGTACAGGCCCCTGAAATTTAGTCACATAAAAATGATTTAAGTAAGATGTGAATTTTAAAAAAAATGTACGCGTACTGCACCAAAACATCTTTTTCAGTCTTTTGCCTCCACCAGTCCTCTCTTTTCTCCTGTCTCAGAAACACTCTGTCTCATTATTGCCTCACAAAGATAACATTTTGTGCCTCGTTTAATACTTCTTTTCATCTTCCGAGAGCCAAAGACACATCTATTGTTTTGCACAGTGTCTGTCGGATATTGGTTTAGAGGTTAGGTCATGCAACGGAAAAAGATGGTGTCACTCTCTAATTTGCAATAATGGGATCTGATTTTCAGCACTGATGTAACAATTTGTGAGAGAAAACACAGGGCAGGGGGGTGAGGGAGCGAGGCTCTGCGCAGACCGAAGAGTTATGTGGGAATTTTCCTCTGCTGTGTGTCAGATGCCGACCCCCTTCTCTGTACACCCACACAGGCACCCTCCTCACACACAAACACACACACACACACACACACACACACAGATGATCAGAAGATTTCACAGATTCATCTCTCGCTTTTTGCTGGTCTCTACGGCAACAAGCTGCAGAGTGAGTGATAGTTTCATTTCTCTTTACTTACAAGCCCTGTCCTTCTAGTCCTTCTTGATTTCTTAAACAGGGAGAGAAGGGAAAAAAGGAGAGAGAGAGAGAGAGAGAGAGAGAGAGAGAGAGAGAGAGAAGGGAACCATAACAAGGGACTATAATCACAAGACTTCTCAGTCATACAGGATAAGAAGAAAATAAGCTGCACGTGATTTCAGGATGACTTAAAGTCTTTCTCTCTCTCTTTTTCACACGCACACTGACTGAAACACACACACACAGACATTTACACACCAATATACAGTACTGTGCAAAAGTTTTATGCACGAAAAGTAAAGGTGAAATTGAGGACGCTTTCAAAAATAATTCCAAGTTTTTTTTTAATCAATTAACTTCATACAAAGTTCAGTACAAACAGAAGAAACCTAAATGAAATCGATAATTGTTGTGAGCACGCTTTGCATTTCATACAGCACCAATTCTCCTCAGTACACCTGTACATGTTTTAAGGTTGTTCCAAGCATCTTGGAGAAGTTGCCACAGTTCTTCTGTGGATTTAGGCGTCTCAGTTGCTTCTGTCTCTTCATGTAATCCCAGACTGACTCCATGATGTTGAGATCAGGGCTCTGTGGGAGCCAAACCATCTGCTGCAGGATTCCTCTTTCTTCTCGTTGCTGAAGATAGTTCTTTAAGACTCTGGCTATATGTTTGGGGTCGTTGTCATGCTGCAGAATAAATTTGGGACAGATCAGAAGCCTCCTTGATGGTTTGCATATTGAATCTAAGCAAATCTAAAGTGCCTGAAACTTTTGCACAGTACTGTATATACACACAGCTTTATGTGTCTGTTAAATTGCATTGCATGATTGCAATGGCCTTCAGATGGAACCTGCTCAATGCCTCAGTGATGTTTACAAAGATTTCTTCTTACAAACTTTGGTTACACAAAGAGACATATTCATATATCCCACTGTAATTCCAGTTACTTGTCCTCATGTGAAAAATGACCCATTGCAGATAAAGGATCTTGCAGCACTGATACATTAGTTTAAGTGCAAATAATAAAATGTTATGAGCGCTGATGTAGTGCCACTATATGGTTGATAAACACTGAGAGAAGTGTTAGGAGTAGAGGCTGTGGCAGGCATACTCTGGCTGTGAATTAAACACACAGTAAAAAAGAATCAATAGCAGCAGCTGAGGGAGACTCAGGATGATTGAAAATAGCGGCTGCACCTCCAACTTTGATCGATAAGTGCGAGTGCTTGTCTGTGTGTGTGTGTGTGACCGACCTCACAGCAGCAGAAGTCGCAGTGAGTTTTAAATGGAGTGCTATGTGGAATATCAAAGGCCTGCTTTCAATGAGTCATCACTCACAACCAGTGAGGCCATAGATAGAATCCATCGCAATACCAGACCCAGGTCACACACACACACAAATGCACTATTGATTACACTTGAGGGTGTGTTTACACTTGCAGTAGAAACTATTTGACACATCTGTGTGGGACCTAATATTGTTTTGTCATCAATACCAGCCTGAAAGGCTTGGTACTTTCAGATTCGAGGGGAATTACAAGCTTGCTGTGTAAGCGGAAGTATTTTGTTTGTTTTTCATGAGGCCATTCGCATGTCAATGCAAATTAGTAATATTCCCTCTGAAAAATGGTAATTTGCGTTGCAATTAGGCCGAGTATTTGATTCATTTAGTGTGGAAATTAGACTGAAACTAACAAATGATTCAAGCATTTGAGGAGGATGTTTGTGGAAGCATACAGGATATAATAGAGGTTAATTTCATCTCTTTGAATACATCTGTAGCCCTCAGGCGTTCCTATTGGTTAACCCACTCATGGCTCAGGATCCTGAGAGGATTTGTTGCCCAGTTGAGTGGCAGCACGGCCCATAAAACACTGGATCAAGACTGCCGGTCTGCTTCTCTTGAACTCAGTGAGTCAAGAGTAAAGGGCCAGGTGGAGGGCTGTGCTTAAATTCACACCTGGAGTTACTTCAAGTAACTATTATAGGTATTTCTGTACTTTTTCTGTCCTCTGATGGACTGATGGACTGCTATAGGTAAAGTTCAAGAGCAAATGACCTGTAAGTGTGTGATATGCTTCCAGCTGGCCAAGATCCTGACTGGGAAAACCAGCCCACTGGCATCTTTTTTTTTTCAACACTGCGCTGTTGGAGCTTAAGGCAACATATATCTCTGCCTGAGCCAGACAGTGCTTCCACTGTAGCTGCACTACACTTCAAATGAGCCAAACATTCAGAAGTAATTAGTGTACAAAGGCAGAGACAGAGGACCACAACACAGGCTGTTGATGAAGTTTGACTTTGTTATTGTTGCACCAGAATTAAGCTGTAATTTTGTAATTAGTCTTGTAACTTTGTAAGTTTTAGATTACTATATTGTTGATGCTTGTGTGATGATTATCATAGACAAACAGAATCAACTTAGTTTCACCTGTTTGACCCTACTGTCAAACATAGTTTTGAACCTCTGAGAGAAAGCCTACAACATCTGCCTGTTTGTGTATGATAACTGGGTGTTTTAACAACACTTCATGAAAGAAAAAGCAGACGAATCATCTGTTTTTACAATAAAAGACTGGAAAATCCCAGAGAGTTCAGTGGATTGTTGGTATATAGTTTCCTTGCACGCCTTGTTTGAGTTTAACTTAAAATTTAAGTTAAAATTAATTTGTATATCATGTATGTATGTATATTCTGTGTCTTGAAACAAGAAATATTAACTCTATGTACTCATCATAGACAGTTTATTATGCAGTTGGATCACTGCCTTGTTTGAAAACTTGTCAAAGTTGCAAATTTGATCTCTCCTCCATACAACCACACAGATCATCAGAGAGACCACTTTTGATTTGAACAGACTGTCTGCGTATAAGGTGACACATTGGCTCAGTGATCAGCAATACCAACTCACAGCAAGAAATATTAATTTCATCAAATTCACAAAATTAATTTACTTGCTGTGCTGGAGAGTAGACTGCCCAAAGGCAAGTGTGTAATTGTCTGTTTTAACCTTTGAAACTGTTTACCTTTTTATGCTGCTTTTTACCCAGCGCATACAGGGAGAGACACAAGTCCTCCATCATGCTAAACAAGAAGGATGTGGGTGAGGAAAATAAATGAAAGTCTTCTCGGCCATTTGTTTCTCATTCAAATCTAGTGGAATGATGACATGTGTATGATGTATCTTGCGCTGCAGGGGGATATTACGATGGCTGGCATTTATTTCAGAAATGCAAAGAAATAGAAAGGGACACAGACCGGTATGCTTTATACTGAAATTCAATATGGAACACATATTGAGTTTTAAGGGAGCAATACTGATGCCCAAAAAAGTGTGTTTTGTTAGTGTCTTCATATCTATCCTGCAACATATCAGCACCTATTTTTGTGTCACATTATCATACAAATTCATGCTTTATATTGCGGACAAAGGAGGTAGAAAATGTCAGTATAATTTATACCTGTATGGATTTAATGGTTTGACCACTTCATAACAAGTGTATCTCTGCTCAGGAAGTTGATTGCTGCTGCAGCGTATTTGTCCCTGGGCTGGGTCTTTTGGCCAAGGCCACTGCTTATGTGTGTGTGTGTGTGTTTGTGGTGGTGTGTAGCAGAGTGTTTGCTGGCTCTCTTTGCCTTGGCAGGGAAAAGGCTACGTGGCTACAATGGCTACAATGCCCTTCCCCACTGTGCCAACTGTCTCTCCTCTTGTGCATGTGTACCGAACACCATGTGTACAGAATATCCATGTTAATGTGACCTTGTGCTCAATGTGTTCTGTCCTTGCCAGAATTATTAAAAGCCAGATCATTTCCACTGTGTATCTGTGTGTGTGTGTGTGTGTGTGTGTGTGTGCATGTTTTTTTTTTTTTTTTTTTACACACATGCATTAATTTGTACTCTGGAGTCACTGTGAGTGTCTGTGGATTCAGTCCAACAGCTGTTGTCCTCTCTGCGGTGCCTTACAGCGCTATCTAGCAGTGGATGTGTAGCATTGCACACACACACTGCATACCAACAAACTCCCACCTCTCCATTAATTACACATAATCTAGCTGCATAAATACGTACATAGACATCCATGAAAAAAAAGATTAATAAGTAAAACCAGAGATGAAATGTTAAAAACTAAGAATCCCAAACTGCAATATCTCAAAACTTTTGTTCTTCTCTATATCAAAATGTTAAATGTCGGCAGTGTTTTCAATATTCAGTATAACTGTCACAACTTTAGAGACTGTTTATGTCTCTGGTAACTCAAAAGAAATTCCTAAAGGTCAGAAACTACGCCCTGGACATGTATAAGGATGGAAGATGAACTACAGGGAATCAGGGATGGTGATGTGATAGGACGTAGACTGCATGGATGGATGGATGGATGGATGGATGGAGCGTGGGAGGTTGGAGGAGGAGGGAGGTGGGCGGATGAGAGGTAGCAGCCAGGCAGCGTGGGAGTTTTAGGGCACATCCAAGAGTTGAGTCTCTGAGTTATGTATGTGTGTGTATGTGTGTGCCCCTGTCTGTGTGGGCGAGTGAGCATGGGACCGAGTGATCGCTCACATGGAGGCAGTTGTCATGGCAACAGAGGATGTCGTCTTGTTTCGCAAGATCTCAGCTGCCTCTTCACTCGTCTGTCTCGGTCCCTCTTAGTCTCTTTCTATGTTTTCTCCTCTTCTCATATTCTGTTTTCTCTCACTCCCTCCTCCTCCCTCTCTTTTCTACCTCTCTCTCTCCCCTGCCGTCCTCTGTACCTCTTTCTCTCCAGCTCTTGCCCTATTTCCCTGCATCTTCCAATCCCTGAGTTCTCATCCTATTCCCTCCCTCCCCTCCACAACTGTAACAGATATAAATAGAGGTAATAAATTGCAGTGAGGCTGCCAGGGTGTATATTTATGTGTGTGTATGTATGTTTGGATTCTCGCTCTAATGACCTGTATAGACTCGGTGGTGGGATATCCCTACATAGGGGAGCTGTAACTCACCATACCTCCCTCCCTCTCTTTGCCTTACACGGTACACACACACGGCCCATTAATTCACAGCTTTACCGCTTAAGCATCAAAACCCTGAGACTGCTTAACTCAATCAGGCTTGTGACCCTCAGGCATTTCTAGTACCCCACTGGTGTTGGAGGTTGTTTCAAAGCTAGATAAAATAGACTGGCAACCTTGTAAACAAAGGATCAAAATACTGTGGCAAACCCTCCATCTGTCTGATTTGTATTGTTGCACTAGAGGGTAATACATGAAAACAAATACTAGTGACAGCACATGCATATTCATTCAAGAGTCTAATGTCAAATAGATTTCTTAAAGGTCGGACTTAAAAGCTGCACTTATCAATATTTTATATTAACCATGGCTCACATGACTGTGTGTAATATGAAAGGGCTTGCTTGATGAACCCACAGATATTTACCACCTGACTCTGCAGTTCCCTGCAGCCCTTCAGCTTTAACATCTTTCAAGCTCATTGTTTTGGTCTATAACCACAACTTCACTGTTTTGGTTCACTCTCATCAACCTTGTTTCCAGCCGCCGTAAGCAGCTATTTTCAGCAGAAATGCTCTGATAAACTCAGCCCAGCAAAACATGACAAAGTTTGCAACCAGCTGGTGAACTTAGTGGCGTATCTAGCAGTTAAATAGTCTGATTGTCTCAGGAGCAAGAGGACACCAGAGTGAAACGGAGATAACAACTTTAAAAGGTGATAATATGTCAGTGTTGTTTTTACAGCTGGTTCTGCTGCCACCAGGTGGCCAAAAAAGTTGATAAATGCTAATTTAATATCATGCTAACAGTAAAAAAACATCATCTCTCTGACTTACTGCATTTGTGGTTGTTTAGTTGTTCAGTTATGAAAGCATGTGACATCCTTTTCTACCTAAGACTAAAACCGGAGTGTAACCCTGACCCAGTGGTTATAGTATCACCCACAGCACCAAGAGCAGATTATGGCCTTATTAACACACATCATGCTACACATCACATGCAAGGTCAAGGAATGTGACCTGCATCTGTCAAAACATCTAATCCTTTCACAAGATCAAATCTGCAATAACAGTCTGATGCTATGTTTACATTTACACCAAATCAGCTGACGCTCTTATCCAGATCACACTCCAGTAAATGACTAAGTTTGGGTTTGGTGTCTTGCTCAAGACACTTGCTTCAGGGCTTTGGTTGGTACTGTTGATGAAACACTGGCAGGACATTTTCGGGTACAGTATCTTGCTAAAGGACACTTTAACATAAGGGCAGGAGGAGCCGGGGATCAAACCACCAACCACGCAATTAATGGCCAACCTGTTCCACCACTCAGAGCTACAGCCTCCTCTTAAGATGGAAACAGACTTGTGTAAATTAAAATGGAATAAGGATCCAGCAAAAAGCCTCTTATTCAAATATCTATATGATAAATAAAGATAAATCTCTGTTTATTGACAGGTTGTTACATTTATACGACGGTACAATATCATGACAGCTTATCTGTGGAAACTTGCTAGAAAACAATAAAAATGATCTGTTTAAGAAGATCTAAGACCGCAGCCAAAGATTTCCATTTTTCTCAACAATGAGACACTCAAGTTTAATTTAAATCTTCTCTTTGAATGCTAAGACTGCAAACTGTGTCACGTGTTGGCATTGCAGTAGCCCACCTTGGGAATGTTGCAAATGCAATGCAAACTGAATTTTCAACCTCTGTTTGTCACACCTTCACCATCCCTCTATGTCTTCTCCTTTGCTTTACTCTGCTCCTTGATCAAGTCTCTCTCTCTTGTTCTCTCTCTCACACATACACACACACACACACACACATTGTGATTTATAGCTGTGTTAGCAACAATCTCTGTCCCTGGGAGAGGGAATGAGGGAAAAACAGGGCAAAGACATGAGACCACCTGAGACCTGACGCCGTACTCATCTGTCCACATTTACAGAAAGCAAGGCGAGAAAAGACAGAGGATACAAGTACATTAGGAGAAGAAATACACATATTATCTGAAAACAAAATAATGTTAAGGTCTATTTTGCAAATGTGATCAGGGTCTGAACCTGTTTTAGAGGCAACTAAGAGGTAGAGTTTTATTTTTTCATTTCTTCTACCCAGAATCTTTAGTCATAAGTTTGGTGTTGGTTAGTGCACTAGTCTAGGTGGAAGAATATAGGGTGAGAGGCTGCTCCTATACAATAGACACCCAGTAGATAAAAACACACGGAATAACATTATCCTATGCAAATCTTTTCTCCATTAAATGGCAGTGGTGAGAAATGAAGAGGAATATGAAAATAACATTTTATGACTTTATGGGAAGTTGCATGCTAGGACTATTTCTTGGCAAACAACAGTGACTTCCTGGACTGAGGTAGCCAGGTTTGGATTCCACATAGACCTATAGATTTATATGTAATTTTTATGTTACATAAAAATACTACTACTTAACAAAGATGCAGCGTGTTCTATACTGAGCTTTAGAGGTGCTGGTGGGAATATTCCAAATCTTAGCCAGACTAGCTGTTTCCCCCTGTATTCAGGCTTTATGCTAAACTAGGCTAATTGACTTCTGGCTCTAGCTTCATACTTAGCACACAAACATGAGAATGGTGTCATTCTTCTCATAACTCTGGAAAAGTAAATAAACAAATTTCCTCAAAATGTTGAACTATTCCTTTAATAGATATCATCTGTTAAAGGTGTACAGATTTTAGCTCTGCCAGTTCAGCTGCCACTGCCACACTACAAGCACTCAGTGATCATCTGGGATTTTAAAGCCAACTGCATGTGTAAGCTTTGAAAATTCCCAACTCTGGTAACCAGGTGGCTGTATCAAACAAGATACAGCACCAGTTTATTATGGGATTGTCTAATTATTCTACAAACAAAGAAAGAGTGTTATCAAAGTAATTTGAAAGATGCTACAATCATATTAATTGTCTACCACAGCGGCTCCTAAAAAATTGGATATTTTTCTTGAAGTTTTCTCAAAGCAGCAATGGTATTAACTGTTTGTATTTCATGTTTTACTGAGATGTTTACTTTTAATCTAATTTTAGTCACTGCGAAATTGTTATTAATTGATAGAAACTGTCAATATTAGCCACTGACACCTCTTGAAGAGCTAATATTGGAAAAGTAAGACAGTGAATAACTTAGGCAAGCAGTGAAAAGAGAACTATGAGAGATGAGATGCCAGAGTATGAGCAACTCTGGAGGAAAGTGCGACACTGATGATGAGGAGATGGTGATGGTGACTGGTGGAAAGGAGAAGAGAGAATATCATTAAAGGTCGGATCAGCTCTGAGAGTCCCAGCGTGCCAGTGCGCCCTCTCTACACATCTGTCTGTTCATCCCATGAGGGGATTGCAATAGCTGACGCAACAGGACGTGTGTGTGCTCACTTCTCCCCTCCACACAGAAACATCTGTCTCCTCACACAGGCCATATGCCCTGTAACACAAGCCCTCTCTCGTCTCCATCCCCCTGTCTCGCTTTCATGTCTTTTTCTCTTTCTGTCCCCATCTTGTTGCCTTTGATGGAGTGCCGGGGGCTGGCAGACGCTCCTGCATGCACGGCGTCATAGGCACACTATCTCCTTCTGCAACTGTCCTTTACGAACAAACACCTGGTTATGCACACACAGAAGAGAGATATATTTGTTTTCATGAAATAGCAACGCTGAATCTGCCCTCTAATTGCCACAGATAGTAGCAAAACTGTCATTATGGCCTCACTCACAGATGTGTGCATGGTCATAAATGCTGAATATAAACACACAATAAAGGAAAGATATTTGCCCTGTTGCTGTTTGCTCTAATTCCTGTGGTTAACCAACTAAATGTAGACGACATTAAATCAATATTTTCAACACGGTTAGAATAGAGCTTGATAGTGAAGCATCTTTCATCGATCTAAAACATCAGTGTCAGGTTTTCACGGTCCTGAGAATTAAACACTTATAATGCTTCTTTTTTTGACTCAGCATTTTGCATTTGATCAAAAAGGGAGAAAATTCATGATGCATCTTCCAAAAATGCACTAAATATCACAATTTATGGGGTACAGATGTATTCCTGCTTTAGTGTCCTGATGATCGTCATTTTTGAAAAACTATCATAACTTCTTATACTTATTGTCCGACCTCACAACAAAACAGATATGATATTTAACAAGTGAGTGATGTGCTAATGACTGTGACATTGCATCTTTGACTTTTACTGTCCTGATCTCTGTCTTCAGTTGTCTTGTTTTTGTTGTTTTGTAGCCAGCAGAGACAAGATTAACTGGACTGTAAAGTTCCTAAACTGAAATATTTATTAGTAGTAGCAGATTTAGGGGAGACTAAAATTAAACAGTTAGTGGTTCTGTTGGGAAAACCAAACCCATATGGCTGCTGAAATAGGCTGGTGGACACCTGAGTGGGCCAGTTTGTGAACAATAGAGCTGCAGCTAACATTAAATTCAATTTTTTCATTTGTCTTCCACTTATTTTATCAGTTAATTGATTCATCTTTGCAACAAAATGTCAGAAAATAGAAAAAAAATGCCCGAAAATAGAAAAAAAATGCCCATCACAGTTTCAAAAAGCCCAAGCTGATGTCTTCAAATGTCTTATTCTGTCTGAAAATATTCAGTTTATAATGACATAACACAGAGGAGGAAAGCATAAATCATTTGCAAAGCTGGAAGCACTGAATGTTTGGCATGTTTGCTTGAAAAGATGACTTAAATGGTTGATCGATTTTTGAAATAATTGAAGATTAACTCTCGGTTGCAATCAGTTAATTATTCCGTTTTTCCAAAAAAAAAAAAAAAAAGAAAGAAAAAGAAGAAAAGCTATAACACATTAAAAAAGGGATGACAGCATTAATGGTTATGGGTAAGTTTAGCATTATTATATCTTCGCATTATGTAAAAAATGTCTAAAGTATTTTAATTAGGCTGAAGCACCACCCGGCGAGCATGTTAAGCGACCCAAATCAAACGCACCTACAATGATGCGCAGTCAACAGGTGCATGCTGGGTTTACATCAAATGTCCACGGCGGGTTTCAGTAATGGTTTCTTTCTTCAGTTCGGTGTGCGCGGATTCATGATATTTTTGACAAACTCAAAGTACCAGCTCAAAGTATTTTCTGGGCGCAGTAGGACGAGAGAAACTGCATAGACGCGTCATTTTATATACATCAGGAATAAATGCTACGACCAAGAAACTGGACCCTCATGACAGCTTGTGCAGGACTTTGTGGTTCAAACAGGTGAGTACAACAACTAACTGGTTGACGGGGTTGCAACTCACTTTCAAGAGATATTGATGTATTATATTGATGTTTTATCCTGCTTTGATTGTTTGTTAATGCATCTTGCATCTGCCTTGATGTTGAAGTTTTTTTCATTGTTCTTTTTGATTGTGTAAGTTTTCTGATTATATTATAATTGGTAGTTATTTGTATGCACAGACCCAAATATGGAAAAGGAATTCTTTTTTTGATATGGGCTGGACATAAGGGCCCGTTGTATCAGTTGGATCATGAGGTTTAGGTTTTAAAGTTTCTGTAACTCTAGTGATATACAATTGTGTTTAATATGCTTAGAATTGCTTAAAAACAGGACTCTTGGGTCTACGTGAGTTAGTGTAAAGGTTGTTAGAACAAACTTACAAGACACAGAGGAACAAACACAGATTTATCAACCAGACACAGATTTATTATGCGCAGATGGACATGAGGAGTGAACCACAGACGTGCTTGAGTGCACACATCTCTTATACGACTCAGGGATCGATCTAAACCATGTACCTGTCTAAAAGAGGATTTAGACTGGGAGCCTACAACCAATCGGTTACACTGCACTGCCCTGCACACAGTCCCACACACACACACACACACACACACACACACACACTGACACACCTAACCTGTCTATTCTCATCCACATTCATGCATAATGCAGACAGCCTCTGCACGGTTATTGGAAAGAGAAAAAGAGAGCATATGTGTGTGTGTGTGTGTGTGTGTGTGTGACAGAAACATGCAGCATAACAAGAAGAGAGTTTCACTTCTTAAATGAGGGCCCGAGATCTCTTCCTATGTTCAGATGCTCTCCTGTCTCTCACCTGGCTCACACACACACACACTTACACACATACAATCTAGCTACCTCTCAGTCACAGCTGCCCCTTTGCCCTGTTGCTCCACGTGTTTCCTGTTGCCATTTCCCTGTGGACCCAATCAGTGGTGAGCACTGGAAGACAGATTATGGCCTTAAGCAGTGTTCAATAGGAAGGCGAGAGGAGGAGAGCACTGGAGAGGGATAGTGAGGATGAACGGGAATGAGGGTAAGGTGGAGGGACATGTGAGGATTACAAATGAGGAACAAGAGGTTGTGGGAAATGGGAGATGATGCTGAAGGAGAGGAGAGAGGAGATTGGAGAGACAGGAAAAGGTGAAAGATTCAAGGATAAAATGGGGCAGATTACGGTAAAATTGTGGAAGGTGGAATGTGAGAAAGGGTGGGATAGGATGATAGAAAAGAAGAAGGAAATGAGTGAACAAGACTGACCCTTGAGGCTGCAGTTTTCATTATACTCGCCAAGAGCCGGACAGGAGAGACATAATACTGATTCCATCCTGAGAGTGGCACTAGAGAAGAGGCCATGCACCGATCAAAATTGAATACCTTAAAGGGATAGTTTGCATTTTTTGAAGTGGGATTGTATGAGGTACTTATCCATGGTCAGTGTATTACATGCAGTAGATTTGGGTCAGCACATCCCCCAGTTTGGAAAAGCAGGCAGAAGTACCGGCACAGAAGCTAAATAATGTACTTCTGTGGACGGAGCCAGCAGCATAACATATAGATAGAGCACAATTAAGTCCCGCCCACCCCAGAAGGGAAAACAATTCATTGCTCTCCATTGACTTTGTATTGCGTTAAGGTGCCTCCTTGTCACTTCTGTCTGCTAGAAAACAACAAAAAAATGCCTAAAAGCTGCTGTGTGGTGGGATGGACTACCAACAGGGTAAAGAACCCAGTACTAAGTTTTACAAGCTGCCAAACCGAAAAACTGAGAACACACATGAAAGTAAAAAAATAGCCGTCATACTTGGTGATTGTTCAAATGACGATACTGCTGCACGCTTTTGGGCCGTCTCTCCTGGAAGACATTCACAGTGTTGCACTCGCTTTTGTAAATGTAGTGTGATGACACTCTCCACATATCTGATGTTGGAAAGTTGTGAGGGGAGGGAGTTTCAGAAGGTGTCAATTGAGACATACTGACTTCTTGAGGATTATGAAAGGATTCATCAAATTTCTTGTCAGTCAGCTAATCAGTAGGGCTGTAGTCAATCAAAGAAAGTCTTGGTCGACTGAAATCGTACATAATCTTCAACTAATCGATTAGTCGCGGGTGGGGTAGGGGGGTGTAACAGGACAGAGTGCACAGTGAACTTACATTTCTCCGTTTTGCCTCTTCAGGTTAGGCTAACCTACTTTGGACCTAACCCCATTCACTTTTCCAGCACTTGGGGAAACAACAGACATGACTTTTTAGCATTTATTGACTGTTACACTGGAGTCTGTACTGTACATTTATTGCCAGACTGAAAACTTACTGCTAACCTTTTCCTCTGCTCCGCTCACATCCACCATCACTTTCCTGCCGCTCTTTCCCACTCGCTACGCAAACATACTAAGCACTGCCCTGTTCCTAGACGGAGTTACACAACTGATATTTAGTGTTATTTTTGGCATTAAAAAATATTTTTTGGCCTGGCGGGGGTTCGTTGATATTATTACAGGAGAAACACTGATTCGGTAAACATTCACTACGTTCAGTAAACACTCAGTTAACATTGAGTACAGTTAGACCTGGCAGTGTCCACTAGGTTGGGTGAGTTCAAAGCTGTGAAAACAACGGGGGTGTTTTGAATACACCCCCTTTTTCACAGGTAATTTGTTAGTCTGTCCCTCCCACCACAGTAAATAATAGATTAATCCTGGAAGGCTACTGATGTTGCACTTCCCTCCCTATGAAAGTAACACGGAGACTATTCGACCAATGAGAATTTAGTCTGACAAGAGCATATCGACCAACTAATCGACCAGTCGACCAGGAGACTACAGCCCTACTAATCAGATAAGTTATCCTGTGTTTCCAAAGTTGGCAATCGGACTCAAAGGTAGATCAAGAACAAAGCTCACAAAGTTTGATGTTGATCTTCAGAGTGTCATCATTAAATGTCACTAAAATCTGCCCATTTGATTTTGGCTTTTTGTACATAAGTGGATATTTTGGCCTGATGATGATGATGATGCTACATGAAAGGTGCTGGAGGGAAGTGTTGCAGGAAAGCACAGACTGATCGACTAGAAAATAAAGGGAATTGAGGCGAAATGTAAAAGAGAAGGGAACCAGACGAGCAGAGGAATGGAAATGTAGAATAGCAGTGGTCTGGTGTGCTTGTAAATAGGTATGTCAGTGTGTGTGTGTATCTCTGTGGAGCGACCTGGGAAGCAAGAATGAATGTAAATTTTCCTGACATTTTAATTATACTGATATTAAAGATTTGTCTGACATTTAAATTTACCATTGATTTTGCAGACTGCTCCCCAGTCGGTACTGTAAAATAAGACTGATCACCCACTTTAGCATGTGTGTGACTGCTCATACATGCATGAGAACACTGTGTATTCTTAGACAGTATCCTGTATGTGTGTGTGGTTTCAGAAAATACTGAGTGACTTATGTACTTGAGCTTCTTCTGTTACAATTATTTCTCTCAGACTTGACTGTGTGGTTCCAATCATTGTAAATCCCTGTGTTGAGAACATACCAGAGATATTCACCACTCTTGCACCACTGGATCCTGTGCACACTCCCTAAATTCCCCAGTTTCATCCAGGACCATCCTTGCACAGAGAGAAAAGACAATATTTGCTCAACACTTGGGAGGTAAAGGGTGAAGACAGTATCTACAAGGCAGTCCTAGATGCAGCAGAATGTGACAATATAAACTGGCTCAGGGCATCCACTGTGCCATATCTCTGGAGGAAAGAGAGCCAGAGGTGGAGTGGGATATTAAGTATCAATATACTGTACTCCCAGACTGCCCAGAACACATCTATTGTTTGGACACACTGTGGTTTATAAGCGCAATTAGTGCCAGAACTCCTCGGGCTGGTGATTAACTTTATAGTTGTTTAACAAGACCTGAAGCCATGAGCTCTGGACATCGCCATGGATCATTGGTTAAAATGTGCAGCACTGCCTGTTTATCACCCTCTGGTGGTGAGTTGTGTCAGACAGCAGGGAGGCTGCCCAACAGGACCAAGCCTTAATCTTAAAGTAATGAGCATTTTTATCTCTGATCCTTTGAGGTTATTTATCTATGTGTGTTTCTGGAAGCAGACACCATGATATTGTCGATTTAAAAGGTGCTATATAACTAATTTTATAGACCTGAAATACAATATGTTGTGTAAAAACATATAGCCTTATAAACAAAAATGAAAAGAGGAAACTTAGCTTAGAGTCACAGGCAACATCATTAAAACATTGCCTGTAGATAGCACACAGCCAGCTGTTTTCTCATGTAATTCAATACTCATACAGTATGTTCATTGGTTAATGTTAATGTATGCTTTGACCGATTGTTCCGTACTTTCCCTACAGCCATAGCTAATGAGTAGCCACAGATGTAGCAGTGTCAGCTTTCATTACACTATATAGTCTCTGAACCGGAGAGCTGTCAGCTGCAAGGGCGTAATATTTAGGCATTATCACGTTATCACTGAGGGCAACACTACCTGACTGAGAGGAGAATGAAGAGAGGATTCAGAGCAGGGCAAGAATACAGCAGCTTTCATTGCATGTCAGCCAGTTGTTGAATGTTTCTTTCTTCTGAAAAAAGATTACTTAGCTTCACTGCCCCGTCTCTAGAAACTAACTACTCCAGTTACATCATGTACCAAAGCCACCCATGTTGTGTCTATGAAAGTTTGTCAGTCATCCAGTTCATGTGATATCTAGTAAAAGTGAGTCAAAGGCAGGGCTGTGGCCAGTATTTTACAAAATACTGTCCCACAGGGAAACTCCACCTTCCCTAAGAGAGTTTTGACTAGCCACCAAAAAGTATTCGATGGTCTTTTTCCACATTGTCTACATCATTTGAAATATATACTCTCAAATTTTATCTCCCTTCACAATTGTCTTAATGCTGCTTTAAAATCCTCAAAACAATAGCTGGAATATGATTCTGCTGGAGAGCATGAACTACAATCATTTTGATTTGTTTTCTGCCAAATCCAAAAATAATGACATAAAAAAATACCAGAATCTGCTATAAAAAAAAAAAAGCTCACCATGTGTTGTGTGTGTGTGTGTGTGTGTGTGTGTGTGTGTGTGTGTGTGTGTGTGTGTGTGTGTGTGTGTGTGTGTGTGTGTGTGTGTGTGTGTGTGTGTGTGTGTGTGTGTGTGTGTGTGTGTGTGTGTGTGGAAGGGAGACAAAAGAATGGCATCTGCACAATTGGTGCAGACAAAACACAACAAACCTATAAGGGATGTTACTACAACAAACAACTATACTTATTCTACAAAGGACATGTTGATCTGTGTGTTTTTAATTCATATAATGAACATGAATTTTGATCATTTGAGGAGCTGGTTTATGTTACAGTGGGATTTTATGTTTTTAGTACACTCTGATGTCAACCATTTTACTGCCTCAGCAACTCTGTGGTGGCTGAAAAAGCACACGTCCTTAGTCTTGGGTGCAGCATTGTTGTCATTGGCGTTATACTCAATAATTTCAGATTGAACAGTCCCAGGTTTTCTCCTTGGCCGACTGAAATGAGTGGTCACACAAGGAATTTCTTACTAGGACAGAGTTTTCAATCATTTTTAATAGTGGCATTGCCTTGGAGCTAAAAACTCTCTCCTGTTCTGACAGCTCCACAGTGGCATCACTGAAGGATGACAGTGCACTGAAGCAGTCACCTGTAGTGTTATGTTCCCCTACAGTCACTGGGGGATACAGAGATGCCATGGCTGAACCAGTGGCTTTCTTGGCTCAAAACAGACACTGCAGTTTTTGTGAGTAACTGTTCTAACAGGTGTCCTGGCATGAGCTTCTCCTTAGGGATCGCACAGGATTGGACAGGTCAGAGTGGGATCAGATAGCACAGCAGGATGTAGTAAGATGTGTAGAGCTGCAATGATTAGTCGATTGACAGAAAATGAATCGGCTGCTATAATTGAATAATTGTGATTTTTTTTTTCAGGAAAAATGCCAAAAATTTGCTGGTTGCTGCTTCTCAAATGTGAGTATTTTAAGTTTTTATGTGTTATACATGATAGCAAACCGAATATCTTGGATCCTGGATTTTGGGCTGTTGACCAGACAAAACATTTGAAGAAGAGAAAGAAATTATAAGAAAGTATTTCCCATGATTTAGGAAAATAATTGTTAGTTGCAGCCCTAAAGATATGCAAGAAGAGGAGAAGAAAGGAAAAGGGGAGGGAATAGGATAGGCTTTGATATTTATCCCTCAAACCAAATACGTAATAATGAATTTAAATGTTTATCATTTTTATTTTATAAGATAAATAAAATATACATTACTTTTACTGCTTGTGAGTCTGGTCACAAGCATTTTTGATGACTAAATTCAGTACATGTGCAATTCATATTGCTTGTGTGAGTTTCATATTTGCATCAGCATCTGTTACTTTGCATGTGATTTTCTCCCTGATGCCTCACTCCTCCGTGGGAAAAGCTCTGGTTCTTATTTTGCAGTATGGATCTTTGGGAATTTCTTTCACTTTCAAAATAAAACTGTTTAATTTATGGTCAACAGTAAAACAGCAGGTGTGCATCCATACTTACAGTGGTGTAGCATTTGGTTGTCCCCATTGAAGCCTGAAAAGTTGTTTTGTCTGCTTTATCCAAGCACACATACACACACATGTCTTCTGGGGGTAATATATTTAGGGTCCACTGTGTTAGACTGTAAGTCTGCAACCATGTTACTAGCTAAAATATAAACTAGCCAAATATGAGCATTGCAGTCTCCCTCCTTTGTGTTTTGCTCAAAACACAAACATTCTTCTTACATTTATTTCTGAATTGAACTGGCAGTAAAAAAAAGAAATGCCATCTCCTGGCCACAGTGGTCCAGCTGGTTTCTGGTTGAAAACTGCATAATTTTGGTAATTTTTCTAGCTTTTCTGCTAATGAAAATGTTGCCAGCTGTGATATTTACAGGAGGGCTGACTGCTGCAGCCATAATACCCCAAATCTGATCAAACATAATCACAAGAAAGGGCACACAAAGCTGCAACTAAACAGAAAGGAGGAGGGAGAAGCCCCAGTAAAACTCAAACAGATTTCACTGATGGATTCCTCTATGAAAGGCAACGTGTCGTGCATACAGAGTCTGAGTCAGAACCAAAAGCAAACACTTACCATTTGCTTTTGTGATAACATTATGTCAGCAGCCTGTAATGACTGAAATAATACTCTGAAATAATACTGTTATGTGATTTTAGATATATTTGCTTCAATCTCCTCTCTGCCATCGAAGAAGATTCACAGTTCTTAGAAATAAGACTGTTGTTTTTGGTGATGTCTGTCATAGTATCAGTTGGTGTTGCATTAAAGTCCCAATCAGTACCACCCACCCATCAGTATCAGAAGCTTACCTTTGTTCTCAATATAGGCTTTGACGCTCCAGTGTCATCATCAGTTACCTTAGAAATGATCTCTGGGAGATGTCTCATTATGTGTGATGTAAACACAGGTAAGTCCTAGTAGCCACCTGAGGACAAAGCTGAATGGGTTAATAATGTGGTAACTGTGTGTGTGGTTATATAAGGGGTGGCTATTGACATGGTATTGCCAAACAACGAGTTTCAGGTCTGTTGCATTTCAGTGTACGGCTGATGCTTTAATAGTGTCAATAGTACACATGACTGCATCTTAAAGTGTGTGTGTGTGTAGTGGGGTTTGTCGCTAATATTTGTCTCATTAGGGATGGGATAGGTGATCTGTGCCTCACTAATGGAAAATGATAGGCCTCATCAATCACCTACCCTTTTCCTCCACTCCCCTCGCTCTCTCATTCGTTTCCTCTGCAATATTCTTTGTTTTAAAGCCATACGCTACTCAAAATCTTTAAAATGATGTATTGTAGACATAGACCTCATGTTGAGGGGACACAGTACATAGTTCTTCTGACTCTGCCACTCGTATAGCCGACTGTAATTTTAGGGTGTTAAATGGCTCTCTTTTATTTTACCATATGAGAAGCAACTGATAGTGAACTTTCTACTGATCTATGATGTCTGTCATTAAAAACTCGTAGAATATTTTAATTTGAATGTTAGACCTTAAAGCTGGAGTGTAGGACTATTGTCTCCCCCTTCTGGCAGTGAGAGTAATTACCAAAACACTGTCGATGTGCTTACGTCATGGGCTCCACCGTTTCCTCCATCACGACTGTTGCGGCTGTAAAGCGATGGATAAATTGTTTTGAGCATTACACAACCCCCACGAAATGACTCATTTCACTATCAGTATTTGATCCATTTGGTCTGATAACATTTGGAAAGTCAAGAAGAGCCGTACGATTAAATTATTTTATCAACGTTCAAGTTATCAAGGAGACTTCCGCTCAGCCGGCAGATTTCCCATAGAGCATGTGCAGTATGCATTCATCCAGCCAGTGCAGGAATGTCAAATCCGACACCAGATTAAAAACTCTGGTATACTGTGAAATACAGAGAGATTATCTGGCCGTGATAGTGAATGCTTGATCAGCATTGTGTGAACTTGTTTGGCAAAGGCTTGAATGTAACAAACATTCATTTATATGTAAAAGTTCTGCACTGCAGGTTTTAGTAATTTGTATTAAAAGAGTACTCAAGCGATTTAGCATCGCACTCCTATAACATTGTTGAACAGTCAAAAAAATGGATCAATCGATGCAGCAGAACCAGAGGTGTTGTCCTTTTTATTCCACGCCATTCTTCTTCCTTGTCAAAACCTTGCACCTACATTAACCACAATGCAACTTGGCCATCAACAGTTCGGTTGGACATTTGGTTGTGTTATGCTAGGAGTGGCTAATGTAGCCACAAGCTGCTAGCCTCAAGTAGAGATAAGGAGTGGGCTACAGAGGTCTGGAAAAGCCAAACCCCAACATTTTTTTTCATTTTCAAAGTTGTTATCTTCAGCGCCACCTCCCCACTTAAATGTGAACACATAACATCTTAATTTCAACACATGCATTTCAAATGTTTCAAATATTGTTCATTCACATCACTTTAATAATCTTTTTTCACAGCAGATGTTTGGAGTTGTCATAGCAGGAAAAACTCTAATAACATTAACAATGACTCCACTCTATTCAAGTGTCGAGTGAACCAGCATGCATACCATGACCCTGAACATGAAACAGCCATCATTACTTTTGCTATTTACTTTTGCTATTTACACCTATGCTTTTCCTACAGTGGCATGTCACTGTCTTCACTGAAAAAGGCCTATCAGTCATAAGAGTCAATCATCAGAGTCAAAATGGCTTTCTTTTAAGCATCAAAGCACAAATGCTTCAATTATCTTCAAAGGTGAATCATCTCAACAAAAGAGAAAAGTCTTTTTTAATAGATGAGGAGGGTGAAAATGTACCAAAAAAGTGTTTGTGTGTCATGGTTATGTGGCATTTTGTGAAACTCAGCAAGAAAATCACTCTCATGACTTAATTAATTTAAGTTAATTCAACAACTACATAAAACATTTAATTTGATAGCTTGAGCTTTGGGTGAATTTGTAGGATGTAATGGTTTTTTGGCATCATTAATTGTCTGAATAAGAGTAATGCTTACCCTGTGTGTCTCAAACATACACTACAAAACACAGCCCTATAGTAATACAATAAAGTCATTAAATATCCACACTAAAGTAACTAAAGTCACTGTTGTTTTCTGCTTGAGTTGAAGTCGACAAGGCTTGCTCTCCATTATTGTGTTCAGCTTCTCTTCAAGCTTCAACAATCTTTTCTTACAGTGTGTGGCCCTGAACATCATTTTGCTCTATGAATGAACAACCAGCGTTACTGTCACCTATAGGAACCACCTTCATTTGTTTTTGTGTCATTTTGATTCTCAATGGCAATGTTATAAAAGAACATGTATGCCACCCGCTTGTCCGGATTTGTGTGAGAAAATTTAAAATTTGACATTTTGCATGTAAGTCTGTTTATACAAATATTGAAAAAAACATGATTTAAGGTCATGTTTCATATAGCTTTAGGCTGTTTCTCTGCATATTCCAGGTGAATATCAGTGTCATTCAGGGAGTTATAGTCCACTTACTTCTCTCTATTTCTAGGTAGGTTATACGTTTTTGCCATTTACTCATTTTAAGGGTTTTAAAAAAAAATAAACATTTTCAAATCTTGCCTGAATTTAAATCTTAATACAGCAAATATCTTCCAAAAGAAAATACATGAATATGACTGGTGTCAGTTTCGGTGTCAGCATTTGTCAGGCAGAGTTTAATGTAATGTATTAGGATATGAGGTAATGGTACACAAACTACAAAAACTCTAATTATTTTTTATATTTTACAACTAAATGACACAAATAGTTACCTGAAGTTTTGTGTATTATTTCAAGAATTCTGTACAGTAACACATTCTTAAACGCTATGTTTTACTTCTGTACATAACGAACAGCCCTTAAAAGCTGTTGGATGGAACTTTGGAATTTATTTTTTTCATTTTACCCAGTTTCATAGCTGTTTCACATTTCAAATGAAAGCTGCCAATAATACCCTTGCTGCATTTCCTGAGGCAGTTTTTCTGACATACTTTGAAAAATAACCTGTTGGATGTGTGACACAGGTTAAAAATAAGTCTAACAAGTGTCCCCAATCCAAAACATATATTTCACTTGGTATTCATGTGTTGGGTTTGATGATGTCATAGGCATTGAGAGGATTTTATGTTATGAATACAATTCTTTATTGAACACTGCTTGATAAAATGCTGTCAACTACATTTTTTAAATCAATTATTGCATGTGAAGGAAACGTGGATGGTGTAAAGGAAACATTTCATGTGTTTTTTAGTCATGTGGCTGACAAAACATTAAATAAAAATAGATGCTATCATTTACCCTGCAGGCCGGTCTCGCTCCCCTGCATTCACTCACTCATTTTCCCTCATTTTCAGTCTGTATTTTTTTTTTATTATCTTATGCCTTTTGGTTTGTCACGGTGTGTGTTTTTTGTGTGTTTATGTATGTGTGCCTGCACAGCGTGAGCATTGCACTTCATTTCCATATCGGTGTGACAGTGGTGCAGCTGTAGTCTGTTGGACCAGTTCTAATAAGCAAGGCACAGTGAGTCCTGGATCATAGGCTTTAGCTAATTGTCTCATTGCTATTCAGGCGTTCATTTAAGTTTAAAACTGGCAGTACAAAGTCACTGACCTGCAAGTAGACAAAAACACACTTGTACGCAGCCACAAACACAGTTGAACATGAGATGGCACGTAGCATGTCAAACCACACACAAACCATCCAAACAAGATGGAAGAATTAAAGAGCACAGGACATTCATACATGCACAAGATAACACATTGTTCAAACACTTTGGAAAAGAGAATGTAATTAAAGAGTATGCCATAACTTTTGTTTCTTTACTACTACATCTATGAAGATTATCTATCATCAGGGTAGTAGCCTACAGGGTAGAAGGATATCTAGAAGTATGTAAAGTAGTAAGTAAAAAGAAACTGTTTATCCTTTAAATCAACTCACCCCTCATCCTCAGTCTTCATCTTCAGTTCTTCTGACTGGAAGGGGGTCTGAGACATTTTAGCCTCTTCTGTGAGGGTTGTTAAAGGAATAGTTCTACATTTTGGGAAATGTTTATTATACTTCTTCTCTTCCTGAGAGTTAGATGAGTAGATTGATGCCACTCTTATACCTGTTCATTAAATATGAAGCTGGAGCCAGAAGCCGATTAGCTTAGCTTAGCGTCCGTACAAACACTGAACTGTAAAACAACACATTGTGGTGTTACGGGGGTTATGTGCTGAACAATTTCCTTTTGCCAGGCTCAGTGACTTCCTGGAGTCTTTGTTGTTACCATGAGGCTGCCAGACAGCAAGCAGAAACTCCAAGTTACTGGCCAGGCCAAGACATAGTCCCACACATAACCCCCCCATAAAAACCACAACTTATCATTTTTACACTTTGGTTTTTGTACACATGAAACAAGCATTATATGGATATAACATCTTAATAAGTGAGCTTTAGAGGTTCCGATGGGCATTTTTTAAAACTTTTCTTTGGAGCCAGGCTATGTTTTTCCCGAGCTGTTTCCAGTCTTCATGCTAAGTTAAGCTAATAGGCTCCTGTCTGTAAATTCATATTCAGCATGCAGATTTAAGAGTGACATCGAGCTCATCTCATCTAACTCTCGCCAAAAAAGTGAATACACAGATTTCCCAAAATGAACTATTCCTCTAAGGTCACTTGGCATATTGGTGGAAATAAAACAGAAGATCTAGTTGCCTTTGAGTGCTTCTGGATTTACAATTATAAAGAGAAAGGACATGCATTCGCCAGATATGTTTAATATCATAGTAACAGAAACAGACAGAAAACATAAAAATGCGAGAGAAAGAAAAGAAAAATGGACAAACAGAATTTGAAAGAACTGAAAACAGCACTACAACATTAAATAAAACATATTAAAGCTATCATCTCTGTAAGCACATAGTAGCTATAACAACAAATACCAGTTTTCCTGTGAGGACTCAGAACTAGGGCAGTCAATGGCAGTGATGAAACCAAGTGAAATCTTTCTATTCAAACGACAAACCAGCAGAACATAGAGAAATGACACCAAGAAACTGACCTGCTAGTCCAGGTCTTTCTAGGCCTTCTAGTTCTATACTCTGAATGCAGACACACAATAAAAAAACTCATAGGAAACAAACCCAGACGGGCTCTTGGAGATAGATTATGTTCATATGAGTCATTTCCAGTCATTTGGCTTGCCAAACGGGCTTTCTGATTAAGGGAAACAATGGAATCACTTATGTTCCGCTAGTTAGACGCTTCCCTCCATCTTTTTCTCTGACATTTCTCCATAACCACACAATGCCATCATGCTCATCTTCTCTCCTCTCCTTGCGCAATGCCCTTGTCTCTCTGTCTTTTTTTTTTCTTTGATTCCCTTTACCTTCCACATATAGTCTGCTGTCTCTACATCTTTCCTCTCCCTCCTTGTCTTTGCTTGCTCTGTGTGTGCTGCGCTGTATGTGTGAGACGGAGAGAGAGAGAGAGATGAAGAGACTGTATTGAGCGGTTGACATTTCTAAAGTTGACAAATGTCCTGCTGAAATAACATGGAATCACTCAGCTTTTCTCCCACATGGCAACACATTTATCCATTGTAAAACATTTGCTTCTGCTGTAACAGCACAGCCTCTATACACAATAACTTGCACCCCTGAGTGCTTTTTATGTACTTTATGAAATAGACAAACATATTTATGTCCAGATATATCAATCACATGCACCTGTGGTATGCGATTATTAATCAAAATCTTTTAATGAATTGTGAGGCGAGAACGCAGCTGTGTACCTACGATAGCTTGCTCACTAGCTCATGTAGAGTGACTCATGTAGTGAGGTATACTGATTTCGAATTTGGGGAAAAAGAGAGCATTGAGTATAGAGCACTGGTGTAGTGTCGTGGCTGAGGTATATTTAATTGTTTTGTTTGTTTAAAGTGTTACATTGTGAATTGGTTTGAGAGAATCAAATATCTGGTTTCTTTCCTAAATGCTGAACTATTTTATCGTTCATGTAAAAATAATTCTCAGCTGTTTAGATGATTACAAACTCAAAATATTGGGTTGCACAAAAGTCAGACATAGAATTTTTAAAAACTTTCAGATGATCAGATTGATATTCTCTTCTTTCTAGCCAGAGATGAAATTAAGTAAGGTTTATTTGGGGCATGTCTGTGGTCAATTACTAAGCTACTTTTTTTTGAAGACTAGAATAAAAGTTAAAAAAACATTTAATACAGTTAAGGAAACATTTAATAGTCAGACTGAAGACACTGTTCATTGACAGATGATGACAGTGACAAAACCAGGTGCCCTGGATAAAGATGGACATCTAGTGGTGACAAGTGGTGACTTTCCACTTCCACAAACATAAGAAGAGCAGCAAACATTAAGGTACTGAACTGAACTGGCTTTCTCTGTAAAGCCAGAAGTATAATGCATGTGTGTGAAGTACCTGATTGGTCTAAAACAAAGTCATTCATAAAGCATAATGTTTAGTGCAGTTCCAATATTGTTCCACCATAGCAAAGCACAATACAAACAGGATGCACTTTACAATAGAATTTACAGGTAATTCTTTAAACTTGCAGTGAAATACACTTTTTCAACATCTGATTTAAAGACAGTATATCTTTGTCTGCCTTAAAATAAATTAAATCTTTCACACTCCCTGCCATGTACAACAACAGCTCTGTCTCAAGTTGATGGTGAATAATTCTCCAATCTCTCCCTTGGCTGAGTTTTTGAGTTTCAGTCTCAGCTCGTTAGCTTGTTTGGCTCAAGAACCGGGATTTTCAAGTCCTTGTTGCTGAATTGGCTCTTGGGCCAAGACAACTACGTCACCCAGAATCCCCAGTGGTGGCCATTACTCAAAACTATTCATACAGCTCTAGACGCTGAGCAGAATGGGAAAATGATTTCAACATTGCTGAGGGGGAACAGCTGCAGCAATCTGCTGTTGGAGGATGACAGATTTCCTTTTCTCTCTTCCTCTCGCTCAATCCCTCTCGCTTTCTCTCTCCTCTATTTGTGTCTCTACATTACGTTTTTCTTTCTCTTCTCCTTTTCGTTTCTTTGTTTTCTCTGTTTCTGTGTCCTTACTTCTCTCTGTTACTATTTATTCCAATCTCTTTTTCCTCTGTACACCCCATTAACACACATACACCAATGTGTGCACACACAAACCCTCCCAGATGTATACACACAATTACACACAAGGGAGCCCAACTCTGAAAATGCATTCCCAGGAATATTAGTCCAAGGAATTTTAATAGGGCTCTTTCACGTTTCAGCTTTGTAAAAAAAAAAAATACTAACATGCAGTTCACTAACAGAATGGAACATGGTGTGCGTACATGTGTGTGTGTTACTGAGTGTGCATGTGTGTGTTTTTATGGTAGGAACTGGCACAATAGCGGATACCCACAGGTTACAATAGCTGTCATTTGTGAGCAGGAATTAAAGTTAAAGGTGTAATTTTTGGTCAGTTTTAAGGTTGGTGTTTAGGGTTAAATGTGTAGGATCTGTGCTTATGACAAGTTGCCATATCTCTAAATAACCACAGAAACTGCTGCCAAAAAGAAGAAGAAGACTGGACACTGCTGGTGTTCAGTAAAAAATGTGAACTGTGATGTTGTAACAAGCTGAAAAATACTACAACAATATGTTGTGTGCTTTAACATATACATACACATACACACTCTCGTATACAGAAACCAACATTTACGGTATGAATTTTAGGGCATTTAACTCCTCCTCCTGTTTGTGTGAATGTGCATGTCAGTTTGTGAACATGCTTTCTTGTGTATGTACTGTATTTGTGTGTGTGTGTGTGTTAGTGGAACCACATCTGGAAACAATAGAGCAGTAGATGCTGTCACTTTCCCTTTACCTCAGGCTTTTGAGGGAGCTCTTAAACAAACACTCATTCACTCAGTAAATTACAGGAAGGCAATCTGAGCTGCAGACTTAGATATTTGGACTCCCCCACCCCCCCCACCCCTCTCTCTCTCTGTTTCTCGCGAACAGACACACGCACACACATACACACACACTCTCAAACATGCCCAGAATTAACCAGTTTCCCCAGATGCAATTTTCAACCCTGCGCTGGTAAATTACAACCGAATGTGCATCAAGCATAATTTTAAAACCAAATTATAAGTGATTTTTGAAGTGAAAGGAGGTGTGTGTTTCTCTGAATGTTTCTGCGTGTACTATAAGTGTGTGTGTTGGGGAGGGTTGTAAGTTCATAGCTGATGAGATGTGATTGATGGTACAGTAATGTATACACAGCATAATCACCATGTTTCCACTGAGGATTCAAAACAAATTTTAGTGGTTATGGAGCAATTTTTATACTAACCTAGAGAAAATGTTAAAAAGAAATGCAAAACGGTATCACTGCTGTATAGATGTTAAGAGTTAGGGAGGTTAAGAAGCTGCAAACAGGTCAGTGCCCTGATAAAGCACCAAAACTTAATTTGTCTCATTAGACAAGAGGTGGCAGCATTGTTCAACCAATGAGCCGAGCACGACTCAGGTGCCGGACAAGCGTTTTACATGCAGAAAACTACATGGACTCAGACAGTTAAGTGACTCAGTAGACATTCATCCAATCACTTACTCATACTCATCTTAATCTGTCCCCCGATGGCCGTTAGGGTGCACGAACACACCTACACAACACATTGAAGCAGGATTACTAATTCTTGTATGTCTGCTCTGAAACATCTAAACTCCATGTATTCTCTAAATGCTGTTTTTCTAGATGTTAATGCACTTATTTTATGTGTGCACACACATTCATGACTGCATGCACGTTTACACAAACATATGCACACACAAAATGGTAGCGACATATTGGAAACCAAAAAGTTTTTATTCATCTTGTTCTTCTGATACAAAAGTGTCTCTTAAATAACAAACAAGTTTTAAAATTTTTTGTCACTTTTTTTTACAAGGATAAATTAGCATTTTTTCTTATAATACATTGATGATATCATCAAGACAATCTACACAAAGGAACAGTCTAGACCTTACAGGCTAAGATCATTGTTGGTGAACTGACCCCAACATCGATTCATATCAGGGATTCTCAAAAAGCATTTACAAATCTCATTACCAGTGGTTCTCGGTTTTCATTAGGCCATGGCACACACTCACCGTAATTCAAGGCACAACTATTCGGTTATTGTTTCAAAATGTCACCTGAAGCTCAGTGTGGTCATATGAGAGAAGACGGCCAAACGTTAAGAAAATCTAGGAGGGAAACTGCATTAGCTCAGAGGGGAGGTGGTCAGAGGTTAATTTAATTCACTTTAACTCAATGTAATGTTTGTTTGACTTTGGAAATTCAATAAGTGTGCCAAGGTACTCTGGTTTGAGAAACACTGGTTTACCGTCTCAGGGTTCTCAGTTTCCCCAGAATATTCCAAAATATCTCTCATTTAACATGTTTTGGGGAAAAGCAGCCCAAGCCTGTAAAATTATTTTCTGCCCCATTCTAAATATTTACCTAAAATTACCTGTGGCAGGTATGTGAGGCACTATCTGGTTACAAATGTCACACAGGAGGGCAAAGCTCCAAAGTGTTCCAGCCCTTGAACATTTGAATCACCCAGAGCCAAATTCTTCTCATTCTACTTAATTGTAGGAGGCCTAATGTGACACATGTCACACATATAATACATTCAAAGACTCACTGAAACGCAAGAGCTTTGCTAGATAGATTGTCAGGCAAATATAGTGAACACAGGAACAGGTGAATGCAGCAGTAAGACATGATGAGTCAGGTGACCATGAATAACTTATGGTTATTACAACTCACAGTGCATCCTATAAGCAGTTAATGAGAGCAACTGCAAGATTAAAATCAACAAAATGCAACCCTAGAGGCAATGAACGGAAATCTTATTTCTATGAGAAATTCTGAAATGCATTGTACAAAAATGTTCTCCAAGGACGATTTGATTGTCTGACACATTAGCTACGATGCAGTAGACAGACTTAAAGAGAAACAGGAAGGGAAGTGTGGCCAGCGAAAGCACCATAAAGACAAACGATACAGATATGCAGGTAGAAAGTAGACAGACACACCAGTGATTTAAGAAGCAACTGAGAGATGCGCTTAAACAGACACATAATCTGACTGAAAAGAAAAGCAGACAGGCCAAAAAAAATTAGATATGTTCTCTCATTATTGGTGTTTCTTTTCCCTCTGATTGTGATCATAACATGGTCATAGACAAGCTGGTGGGTGAGATTCGTGGGAACTGGACTCCTCCTATGTATGTACCTGCATATGTGCATGTCTTTGTTATTGCATAATGTGTCTTTTGGCAAGTGATTGTCTAATAACCTCTAATTCTTTGACCTGCCTTGGGTCCAATGTTTGGAAGAGGGCAGAGGGAATAATTTAATTTCCTGGACTTCTTGGTAACTCGAGAGCATATACAGTACAGGGTTTCCAAGGAGAAAGTTAGCTCAGCTTCTCATGGACTACTGAGGTAAAACACACAGGCCTACATTTCCCAGATGCCTTAAGGCTTCCACATTTATGGGTCAATAAAAGCCCCAGAATTCATTGCGGTATGACTTCATAGGACTAACAACCAAGGACTTTTGACATTTTGGGAAATACACTTATTTTCTTTCTTGATAAAAGAGATTTAGATGAGAAGATCAATACCATTATTGTGTCTGTATGGTAAATATGGCCAAGAAATATTCCCGTTTCTACACTTCGGTTTTTGTACTTCATATTTAAGGTGCAGACATGAGAGTAGTATTGATCTTCTCATCCAACTCTCGGAAAGAAATTGAATAAGCGAATTTCCTGAAATGTCAAACTGGTCCTTTGAATGTACACAAACAACTAATATGTAAATTTCTCATCATGTTTCTCGGACTGCCTACATACTTGTAAGAACAGTGATTGTGTATTGATTTTGACACATTGGAGGTACTTTTCATTTAGCTGACTTTAACAAAGTTGCACATTTCACCATGCTGATCCTGCGCTGGATACTACTAGATTTTTACAGTCAATACCACTAAATTCTGGTGTCAGTGCTGCAACTTCATAATGACAACTGACCAAACTCGCCTTGTTAGAGGCTCTGTGCATATTTCTGTACTGTATAATCATTTACCATATATTACCGTCATTCACCAATGCCGTCCCTGGTAATGCACTTGTGACAAGCACAGACACTTCACATATTGTATATAATTATAGTGCATTATTACAGCTTAGAGCTGGTTTCCCAAAAAAATTCTGAGCAATAAAATCAGCTGCTCTTTTATATTGTACAAAAGGTATAATTTACAAAAAATGTAAAATAAGGTTGTTCAAATGTAAACACATTGCAGATTTAAGGCCTTTTTTGATATGTTTTCATCAGATTTTCATTGTTTTTGGTCTGGTATATCATTGTCTTTTAATTTTCCCACATAGATATAAAAACCCACAGGGACTCAAGGTGTCAGATACTTTTGGGAAACGTCAGCCTACATCTGTATAATATCTGCACCATGACCCTCCAGTGTAAAATTCAGAACCCTAAAAAAAGACACAATGGTGTAAGGTTTACTGTATCCAGCAGGTTCAGTCTCTTCTGCTGAGGGCTCTGGAGAAAAGAGAGACAGAGAGGTAGACGTGGTGCTACACAGCTTATTGGTGTGTCTGGTCTTCATATTGATGCTTGGATTCTGCCTGTTCCGTCTCTCTTTCTCCTTCATTCTTTTCTTTCTCCGTCTTTCTGGGCAATGAAAGTCTAACAGAGGTAGAGAGGCTACTGTTGCTACTTATGTATGAATCAGTCCTCCCCTTTTCTCATCTTTAACCCCAACATTAAAGGGCAATGCCAACCCCTGTTAGAGGCACAGAGTTAAGTTAGATGGGGTGAGACATGCTCAGTGACTCTCAGAGAGCTTTTACGATGCCTTTACATCCAGTGGTTTCTGTGAGAAACTCCTGCTAAGTTTCTGTGTCACATCGATTCTGTGTCCTCTCCATCGTTCTTTCGGGAAGAGTAAGTCTGTAAAAGAGAATGAAGCAGGTAGAAGTCCATTCCTGTCCGTCCTCTCTTTCTTTCTCCTCACACCACTGTCTCGTTGCCTTTTCCTGGTTTGATCCAGCCCTCGCCCGGTGCCCTCTTGCCCCCTCGGCTCGCCCTGCCGTCCCTTAGTAGGCGGGCAGAGCAGCGCTGCCAGGTGTGGAGGGTCTTCGCTGACCAGATCCACATACCCGACGTGATGCCTACAAGCAGTGACATGAAGATTCGAAGCATCTCTGATGCAACATATGAGTCTCGGGTGCTGGCCTTGAACTCCCCCCAGTGAGAAAGCTGGTAGAGGTAACAGCCAATGACGGTGGACGCTGGAACAGTGTAGAGAACAGAAAACACTCCGATCTTCACCATTAAACGTTCCAGCTTGTCTGTCTTGGCACCATCCTTCTGCAGATTGGAGCGGATCTTGAAAAGAGCTACCAGACCGGCACAGATAAACAGCGTTCCTATAGTTTAAAATAGAAAACAATAGTCATATAATGAGCAATAAATAGAAGCAACATGATGGCAGTTGCAATGTCACATACGGCAGCAATGAAAAGAACAGCAGGAAGACTCGTACAGCACAATGTGTTGTTAATTGTGCAAACATGTTGTTATAAGACTAAATGCTGCATTTAAGAATAGATATAAACACAATATTTAAATTGATCCAGTAAAAATCAATACAAATTTATAAATGATTGTATTATCATGTTGTAATTACCTATGAGAAGGTATGTAGCCAGCGGTGCCACCACAAAGCCTGTGAGCGCCTCCTGCTGCTGGTTGCCAACATAACAGAGTCCAGTCAAGTCATCTGCATCCACCAGTCTCATTATGAGGATGACAATGGTTTTGACAGCTGGTATAGCCCAGGCTGCTATATGGAAGTAGGAGCTGTGCATTTCAATGGCTTCATGGCCCCACTTCAGTCCAGCAGCCAAGAACCATGTCAGGGTCAGGATCACCCACCTGGAAGAGACAGACAGAGCAAGAGCAGTCAGAGACAGGGCAGACACTACCCATGAGTACAGATTATCTTATTGAACTGGCATTAATTTTGCTTTGCTCAAAACTTGGACCCATAACCTTTTCATAGCAGACACATGTAATCTTCTGTTGTAATTGGCTCATCATGACACCAAATAGTAACAAGTTACACAACAGATGGTTGTGGTCTTATTTAAGGCCAGAGTGAACGCCTTGAGCTCTGCAGCCTGTTGCTTTTCCAAAAGGGAAAAGTGAAGAAAAACAGGAAAATGAGGGCAAAATGAAAAGGAAGAAAAAGAGCTGTGACAGCAGTGCGTTTCCACTGCAACATCAGCGCAGCAAGCACTCAAAAAAGTGGCATTTTTACAAAAGCAGTCTTTGCATGTTTGGAAATTAATCCAACTAGTACAGGGGTTATGAGACGGGATAGTTGGCTTTTAAAGAAAACAGGATGCAAGTCTCGTGCTCCAATTGTTCCACCAAAGTCAATTCACAACAGACGATGACAATGGCAAAAGGGGGACAAAGAGATGAAGGATTGGTACGATAAAATGTTTGTGTTTGTGTTTGTGTGTGTGTGTGTGTGTGTGTGTGTGTATGTTCGTTGGCACTAACCAGAGTGAGGAGGCCATGCCAAAGAAATAGAGCAGGAGGAAGACTATGGCACATCCAGTGCTCTTTAACCCTTCTTGTACTAGAATCGGTACTGCTGCTGCGTCCAGGTCACAGGAAACACGTTCCCTCCCCAGAGTCAACCGTACCTGCAAGGAATGAAGGGAAAGGGACACAAGAAAGGGAAGAAAAAGAAAATTTATCTTTTTTTTTTTTAAGCCAAAAAGGAGCATTACCTGTCATTTGTTTGTTAGCAGTTGAAAAAAAAGTTTGAGCACTTTTTTGCTATTGTTTTCCATGTATTTCACTATTTTTAACCCATTAAGCTTTATACATACTCCCCAAACAAATTCACTTTCATTGCACAATATAATACTGAATCTGTCACTTACCAGGTAGGCAACACTGTACAGATTACAGCACATGGACAGGAAGATGATGGGCCTTTCGGGGTATGAGAAGCGCTGCGAATCCAGCAGAAATGTCAGGACTGTCAGGGTAGTTGAGAGAAAGCAGAGCACAGCCCACACCGCCATCCAAGCGTCTGTGAAGACTTTGGCCCCCCGTCTGTAGAGCCCGCTGTCGTAGCCGCACTGGAGAGCGCAGCTATCGGTCTGTTTCAACCAGGTATACTGGTCGGGCGCAGGTCCCAAGGCCTGACACTCCTCTTGGTGGGGAGGATGGCGGACCGGGTAGTAGGGTGGGTCCTCATCCCCTGGACCCTCCATACACATGTGATTGTGGTCGTTCTGAGGTGGGAAGAGGCTGCAGTTGAGCACCTGGAGAGGAGACATCATGTGAAATCGTTGCTTATTAAGGCTGTGATCCATAAAAAACATTTTGAACTAACTCACATCAATTTTCTTTCAAATTTGTCTTGAACAGAACACATTTTCCACATTACTCACTTCCTAGAGTTATGATTTGTAATATAATTCATTTATGTGTGACGTCTTCTTGTAATGATATCAAAGTCAGTCGACTCACCTCAGGCCAAATGAAACCAAACTCGTGTAGCACTGGGAGACATTTCCTCTTGACAGACAGACACATGCTACCGCATGGACCAATAGGGATGGGAACCTTGTCTGTGCACATTGGCACATAGACTGAGCACAGGAAGAACTGAAGAAAAAAAAGAAATAAAGGATTACATGTTAAACATTTTGCCCATAGTATATTTTACAGAATTATGCAAATTGTGTATTCTGTGTTGAAATGTCACAGTATGCAGTGAAGAGTGGCTGCAGAGCGAGTTTTGAGAAAACGGGGGGGAAGCAAGTGTGTTTCTGTCAGAAGAGTTTTATTCTTTCAAATAAGAGCTACTCTAAAAAGGGAAATATGACGATATAGCGAGCTGCTTTATAGGCTTTGTTCCAGTCAAGTTAAATCAAACCATGAAGCGGAGGGTAAATCATGTCAGTGGTGTTACTTGTTGAAGAGGTGGAAACCGTGCTATGAGCGCCCTGTGGGCTCATGTCTATATATTTCAACAAGGTTATAACTGGTAGATGGTGCTCCCACATGTGGATCCTCCATCTACTTGCATGTACCACCGACTACTCCGCTGCTTCCCCTGCCTTCACTTTCAATACATTACATCACCTCTTTTAGTGGCGGCTCTCTATTTTCACTTCTAATAAAGAACTCTACACTTGAGTCGAGACACCACAGCCAACATTAACCTGCTCCAAGGTTAGACATACAACTCTGCGTCTTTAAAAACAATCTGTGGATTTAACAACACTGAGGGCATGTGCCATGTAATGCTCCATAATCCCCCCTAATCCAAGGCTCAGTTTTCTCTCTCCCATGGCAATAGTTTTGAAATAGATATCTAAGTCAGGGTTATAAAGATACTGACCAGACCGAAGCCATATTTGACTGTTTGAGATTGTAGTGATGTGAGGGAAGAAGTGCTTTTTGCAAACTCTGGGGTTATAAAAGGTTGCAATTTTAAGCAATTTCATGCCTTTAGGGGGGAAATCTGTTTGAAGCCAGAGTGTAAAATTGTGCCAGGCTCATGATATGAAAATAAACAGAAGCAGAAAGTACATTTCACTCAGCTACCTTCAGGTAAATGAAACAAACATACGCTCCAGGAGCTTTGGAAGAGGCCATGGCTGACTTTGCAACCCATTCAGATGTGTTGGAGTGGAGGGTCAGCTGCCATTTTTCATTTCAAAAATAACAAAATATTTATTGGACCATAATAAGAACAAAATGTTTTGGGCTCGCAGCCTTGATCCAGTGATGGAGACATCCCAGCTTGAAATTAGCCCTTGAACAGAGCCCATATGAAACATGAATCCAAGAAGAGTGTCATGGTTGAGAAATAAATACATGAGGAAACATTATACAACTTTCACTTCCTGTAAGAATGTATTCTCATTGTAAAAACTGTGCATCTGTGCACCATGTTACGCTTTGGCTATAAAAATTACAAGCATGAGACTTAAAAAAAAAAGTAGAATCGGTGAGCTACTGTTCTGTTCCAAACCTACAAGATATTCATGTTTCTGTGTCTACACATGAAACAGACTTGTCTTTTGATTATAAGTCTGAAGTGTGATACAATAACTCCTCACTGTGTTGCTGGCTGTGAGGAAGTAAGGGATGTCAAAATCTGTTATCTCAATGAAAGGGAACGTCCTTTAAACTCAATTTGTTACACTGTTCTCTGATCAGTATCTGGGTTGTAGGGCAGCTTTATCCATGCAGCTGAAGCAGACTGGCTGATCTGGAAACTGTGTTAAGTTTCCTTCCTACAAATAGACGATCTTTGTTCCCAGACTGAACCACGTGTTTTATAGTTATCCTGAGTAATTTTTGGTTTGATTAAATGAAATTAACAAATTAAGCAAAGTTGCCCTGTGTGTCATAGTGTAGTTTTTGTGCATCCGCTTCCACATGAGTCAATTAACTAAAGTTTATGAAAGCAGCAGATGTTAAATCACATGCAATACACATTCTGATTTTTCTCACAGAGCTGGGTGTATATTCTACTGGTGACAGTAATGTAACACGTTCTGGGTGTTTTCCCCAGCCGTTGGTAACCTGAGTGCTGCCACTTCACTGCTAAAAGCTGCTCTGGTTACTAGTCAGGAAGCCTCCCATTTGAGCAAATGTTACGGGATATGGTTTCCCTTTCTCCTTTCCTCCCTCTTTAGCATGTGTGTGTGTGTGTGTGTGTGTGTGAGAGAGAGAGAGAGAGAGAGAGAGAGAGAGGGGAGGGGGGATGTCAGCTAATCTTACAGGACAATTTTCAGCTGGAGCAGGACAGTGTGGTTTGCAGTTGGTCCCTGTCTGGCTCTCTCTCTATCTCTGACACACACACACAGAAATTTCTCCAGCATGTTAAAATCATTTTTTAACCCTTATCCCCAAACACCTGTACATACTAATAATTCACTGAAAAATGCAGCCATACTCCAGACAGAACACTGACCTTCCAAACATAACTTTCTTAAAATAATAAAGAATTTCTATATGTATGTCTAAGTATGATATGTGTGTACGTGTGTGAGAAAAGGCAACTCTGTCCAACTACACTGTCCTTCACATTTACAAAAATTTGATCTCTGCTGTGCCGCGAGTCCCTCCAATTATAGTCTAAAGTAAAATCTCAAAGACAAGGAAGGGCACCAATCTATTTTTTTTTTCTTACATGGTGCATGAGGCAAACAAGCAGCATTTGTCTTAGGACACTGAGGGCACCATTGTTAACAAGAAGACAGTACAGTATATAGCACTGAAGACTCAGCTGTTGCTGTGTGGGGCATGAACTCTGAGTGTCAACAGACAGAGGGGGCATTTTCATTGAAATTAGCATGACCGCATGGCACAACAGGAAGGAGGAGACCCCTCCACTTAGTCCAACTCTATGGGAATCAACCTACTGTACAGTATTATATATGTGCTCCTCATTATCACTGGCACCAGACACAAATATAGCAGACTATCCAGACCCAGACATGCCTTTTAGAGTCCAGGATCACTGTTCCTAAATTGGTGGGTGTGGGTAACAGTTGCAGTGTATGCTTTTAATAACAGACTGACTATTCTATTCTATTCTATTCTATTCTTAATATGCATTGGGTCACATCAGTCCAGTACCTTGAGTTGGCTGGAGCAGCCGTACTGTATGAGCGGTGTAAACGTGGTCAGCTGCAACTCGGCGTCCGACTGCAGCACGTTGCCGACCAGATTGGGCATCTTGGTGACGTTGTAACCGAGACCCTGGCACATGCTGATCCGGATCGGGTCACAGGTCATCTCCTCCACCTCGTCGCCGAAACCCTGCACCACGCAAAGCGAACCGAGCAGCCCGGACAGGAGGAGCAAGACTGCCCCGGTGAGCGACACCATCATCCCGGGCATGGGCACTCCGACACTGACCAGCTGTTCCTCTGTGAATGTTGGCACAGTCAATATCTCCTTAAACACAAAAGGTCGCCCTGGAAACAGCAACGCGTGTTTGTAGTCCAACAGGACCGGGGCGCGTGTAGTCCGTGCGTTTTGGAGGCGACAGTATCCAACTCCGAACCGTTTAGTAGATTAAAATATCCAGAAAGCACAAGTGAATCATTTCGAGATGTGTGCGTAGTCAAAAATAGAATAATGTGTGCCCCTGCAGGTTAACAAAAAAGACATTTGGATAAATCCCGCAGTCCTTCGTGCGTTGTTTCCCGTTAATACCTCCGTGTGGAGAAGCGCAGCGTACGGATGAGATCCAGCGGTCGGGGGTTTTGCGCCTACTGCCTGCAAGCGTCCAGCACTAAACTTTATTGTGTCTGTGAGGAGAGACTATTTTGCCCGTCCAGAGGAGAGCCGACCAATCCATGTGCCGCAGTTCAGTTTCCCTGACCAACCCCTGACCAGGAGGCGGGATTCAAGAGGAAAATAGAAGAGGGAGCCTCCTCTCCCCTCTCCTTTCTCCTCTCCTCTCCTTTACTGTTTCCCCTCTCTGGTCTCCTTTCCTTTTTCTCTGCTTTCACTGTGATTCCTCTCTTCTTCTCCTCCTGCAAAGAAAATCTGTGAGCATTCCCCAACTAATTCTGACAATATCCAGAACCTGTATTTATACCGGCTGATGTGGGTTGCATATATTTTCATTGGCTGTATTTTTAGAAAATAAGCATATGAAAAGTGGATTTTTTTCTGTGTGTGCATGCATGTGTGTGTGAGTGTGTTTTTATTTTATATGTAAAGTCCCTAATGGTCTTTTAAGGCCGTCTAGAACTTCACCACAGGTTCCACTCCCCTTCTCTAAAGGCCCGTCAGCTCTAAGTGCTCATGACATTGTAATTGAAAGTAGGGCCTTAAGTGATGCTGAAGCATTGGAAATCTGTTTTGCATTGCAATGAATGCACATACTGGACAGGTTTTGTTTGCTCATGGCACCCTGGGAGAAGACTTTTCTTTTACAGCATGAAACTAGCAGTGAATGTTGTTTTGGCTTCTCTGTGTTGTAAGTGGTGAGAAACTGCAAATATTTCAAGAGGAGGAAAGCTCGAGGTAGACTTGAGTTGTGTTTTTGTCCAAGTGATTTGTACAATTCTTCGACTGTTAAAGTATCTGCCAGGTGTAATCAAATTCAGCCTTGAGAGCTCAAAGCCTTTTTTGAATACCTGAATCCAGAGTTAAAATGGAACAAGATTCAGATGAGATTTGATCTAAGACCGGCAGACATATGTTGTAACAAGATATTTTAATTTGGTTTCCACATTTAATTCAATCCGTATGAATCCTTATCTGAATTCAAACTATTTCTCTTGTTATTCTCAGAGACCATCAGCATTATTTACTTTACTGTTGACCCTTTGAAACAACTGAATTTGGGCAAGATAGCAGCCATTGGTATTGACATTCCACACATGACCCAGAAACACACACTTTCTCTCTTATATACACAGTGAGGAAATGTGACTGGACCCTAGAATAGGTGCCTTTTTTCATCTTAAACCTAATCTATCTTCTGCTGCTTGGAGACGCAAAGCAGACAAACACGAGGAAACAACACAGAAGGAACTGGAGGCAGGGATGTTGTTACTCCTTCTTTCCTTGGCTCTTATTTCTTTACCTGGCATGCATCTGATTTTTTTCAGGAGTTGCTGTTGATAAAAGAGTCATATAAATGCTTGAAAACTTGGAAGCATCAGCAGCGTAGCTGGCTGGTTTCATTGTGCTGCTGTGCTTTCCATCCTGGATTATACTGTGATGTTTAGGCGAATCCGGTGTGACAATTGATTGGCAGCAGCAATGACCTCTCCACCCGGCCACCCCACCCCCGACCCCCGACACACACACTTCTGTCAGGTCACTCACACACACATTCGCACACTACCATCCCCCTCTGCTGCTCTGCGGCTGAACCTGGGGTCAAGATCCAAAGTAATTAGCACTGAGCTGAAACAATAGAGTGTGCCCTGGAGCTGATGGTTATCAGGGGCGTGATGTGTGTGTGTGTGTGTGTGTGTGCATGTGAAAGAAAGAGGTAAATGGATCGTGAAATGGAGAAGACTTGGAACCAAACAAAAGCTTAAATTAAAGTCCTTTGCACTTTTGAGCCAAGAACTATTTATGGGGGGTTGATCACAGTGGTAACACTTAATCCAGTCAATTAATAAGTTGATAGAGAGAAGAAGAGTCATAAAATCAGAGAGAAAAAGTGTGAGGTAAAGAGTTGCAACAGCACATTATCAGCCTGAGCCACCAGAACACTCTGTCCCCTCTGTTTACTTTCGCAGTGGAGTGTGAATAGCAGGAGTGAGCAGACAACGTGTTGGAATTGACAGACTAATGACCATCACACTGAGTGGATAATGATGACAATTACTCTTTAACCCATAAAACCACTGAGTTAATAATCAAAGAACAGGCTTCCCCATTAAAATTTACATTCCTGAATTGACATATGGCTGGTAAGAGAAGAAAAGGAACTAACAGCTGTTACATAGACATTTAAAGTATGTTTAGAGTCACAGATGTATACAGTACCAGTCAAAAGTTTGGACACACTTTCTCATTTGAGGGAATGGGAAGGTGTGTTCAAATTTTTTGACTGGTACATGTTTAAAAAAGTATGATTCAAATCATTTGGCATAGACATCTTTGGCTGTTTGTAATAAATTATTTCAGTATGTTGGTTTTGGTTCTGATGAATCCACAGGGAGTGTACTTTCTGACCATCCTACTTCTATGCACAAACCGTTCTCTGACCAAACCGGCAATCAGCTGCAGGAGGAAAACAGGCTGCCAATACTCGGGTTTGGTGCAAGCGTAACATAAACATTTATGTTGACTAGTTAATTGATGGTGACTGTATGGAAAACGGTCCTTGCAGACCTCAGAGGTGGGCCGTGAATACCGGTATACGCCCCTGGACGCAGTAAACATCCAATCAAAGTGTATCAAAAACATTATGTGGATAGCAGGAAGTGGGAGGTTGAGGAGGGTTTAGGAATTTCAGCTGTGCGTGTCACTGATGGCGGCGGTCTGACCAAATACAGTGATAATATGCTCAAGTGTACTCTATTTCAAAACGTTCGCTATCAATTCTTATTGCTTTATCTCTGTTGGAACATTAAGTGCTGACACTTTTAATATTTTCTAGTTTACTGAGATTATTCAAACTAATTCTGAAACTTTATGGAGGACGTGCAGCTTGAAGTCTGTGTGATTTTGTGTGAGAGTTTGTTTTGCAGTCCAGTAAAGCTGATTTCCACTGCTGTAGGCCAAGCAAAAAATAGTCAGGGCTTTCTAATTATCTATGCCACACAGTTCCCTCCAACACAACATTCATGTGATTCTTTTTGCATGTTGATGCCAGCAGAGAGGTCTCAGTGGTGTGGTTTTCCTCTCCAAATTACCCACCCTTACTAATGTTTTGATGGTTTAATGCTTAAGAGCCCTGCCTTTGGAAGGACATGTGCCCTGGCCTGGCATCAAACCTCCCCACAGTTTTAACATCCCTAATCCCCTACTCTGCATCACTGCCACCTTTGTTAGTTTCACAATAACAGAAAATACAGAATTTTAGGTAGACTAGCTGAGCAAATATAATAAGCGAATGACACATCCATTGTTTTATTCAGCCTTAGTCTTCAATTAAAAAACTTTCAGTTAAAGTTTGTGGAGAAATCATTATATCTTGGAAGAGTACCTGTTGGGAATCAATTACAGACCCTAAACTAGAAATAATGACACCTGCCATACTATGCTATGCAGTTGCTGCACAGTTACATTCTCTTACAGTCTTTGTAAGATGATTTGAACCAGATACACCAATGCTGAAGCACTGATTTATGATTACTAATAATTTATATCTCAGTTGAGCAGCTGTAGTGCTCAGTGATGCTAAAATCAGCTATGGGCAGGGACACTGCATCTGTTCTTAATGATTTAATACCAGCTGTTCAAAATTCATTTAGTTTTTGTGACAAACTTCCTCTATTTTTGGCAATGCTGCAACTGTTTAATTTCACTGTTCATTTTGTTTGACTCATTTTTTATCATAAAGCATATTACAAATGACTTGATTTAGAAAAAATTTGCAAAAATTCACAAGAGACTCATTACTCTGCATCTCATGAAACCTTTTGTAACATCACTGAAAAAAATTCATGGCCGAAGCACAAATTTTTAAGGAACAGCGTCAAAGTGGGACTCTTTATTTGAAGTATGAAGCTCTCTTACATATGACATACAATGCCTCTTCTCCCTTTTTAAATGAATACATAAACATGTTAGATTGGCCACAGCCCTGTTAAGTCCATCTTGGTCTTGATGCGCAAATGTAAGCATTCTAACCTTTCAGTTTGGCAGGCAGGGTGAAAGGCAGTACCCCAAGGACAGAAAGAGAGACACAAGTGTGTATCAGTCACCAGATAGCATCTTATGGCTCAATGCCCGATCCCTTTAGTCCTTGAAGTGCGGTATTAATAGGCCTGCCAACTCCTTGGAATGGTGTGAGTGAGCATAACTTAAAATGTTCTGCATGCAGGAGTGTGTGTATGAAGCTGTGTGGCTTTTCTTTCCATGAATTTGGTATTTTTAAGCTGCTATTTATGTAAATGCAGGTGTTTGGATAGGTCCGGAGAGTATGCATATGTGTGAGAGTGGGTGTTGGGGGAGTTAGATGGAAAAGAGTTGGGGGTTTCTACAGGTGATCTGTCCCCTCTGGGACAGCAGGCTCACATTACTTTGCTGTGGAGTACCACACACACACACACAACACACAACTCTCCTCCATCACTCTCTTGCGCCTCCACAATCTAGTGTCTGACTCCATCTCTTACTTTACTCACTCTCGCTGCCACTCCCATCCTTCTTTTTTCAAGCTGTCAATCATCTGATCCCCCTGTTTCTCTAACTGTAGCCGGCTTGCAGGATCCAAAGTGCAGACTGTGAGTTTGTACCAGCCATTGTGAGGGCTTGTTTTTTTCATGCAGGCACAAGGCTGTCAGCCATGAGACGTTTTTTTAAAGAGCATCAATATGGTTGGGTGATATGACGATATAAACTGTGAACCCAACATAAGGTTGTCTAGAGATTTTCCCATACCATTTATATTATAGTAGCTATCACTTTGTCATATATATATTATGCCATTTTGGGGAATTTTGCAAGTCAGTGAGCAGGACAGCTTTATATCAGTATTTGATTTTTATATGATTTATGCCTCAGTGTCATGGAGTTCTTTAATTTGTCAGATGTTTCATTAGCTGGATTAACAGGCATTGCTGCCATTAAAAAAAAAAAAATCTAAAAACAGTTTTTTAATATATTGTTCAGAAAATGTATTATATTACACTATATTGATATCATAATATGAAATTATATATTCCCTTACAGAGGATTTTATCCATCTTGCAGAAGTCTGACTCTCACTCCTCACCTGTCCTTTGCTTACAGAGGGTTTCTTTTCATTTGTTGTCTAATATGGATATATTTCCGTCCATGTTGATAAAACTATCTACTACTGTACTGTATAGTACAATTTTATCATCTACGGTTACCTAAAACTACAGTTCCCATGAGGATTTGACAGTGTGCCAATGACAAAGACTCACGTCATATCTTGCTCCACACACTAAAGTCGTGTTGTATTTTGACATGATTCACTTATTATGAATATCAACAGCACCAAAAAAAGCTGTGCAGTACAATATAATACAAAGCTGGAAGCTGATGTCTTACTCTACAATAAAGGCAAGCCTGGTTGTTCTGCTAGCAAGGCTGAAAAAATGATCTCACAGAATAATTGGCTCAACTGAAGTATTTGTTATTTGTCTAACAAAGTGTTTCAGTGCCCCTATCTATTTCTTCATCTTTAATCATGGCACTCCTTTACTCTCTGCAGCATTTCACTTATTCTGTTTAGATTATGTTATTTCTGCTTGTCAACAATTGTGACCACATCTACTTTGTCAGCACAATGCGTCATCAGTGAACCTGTTATTTATGCCTATTCACCCGAAATAGGCTTCACCAACAATCATAGGGTTTAATGTGACAGCTCATGGTCAGTCATGGTCTGTGAGTTTCCAAGAATTTCCACACCGCGACAATTCATAAAATGCGTGATAGGTCAGTGTAAGGACAACAAGAAACCAACTAACTGCATTAGATCTACAGTGAACTCTATAATGGATATGATTGGCATAATTTTATCTTTTTATTGCAATCAACAAATACCACGAAAAGTCAGAAACAACATGTTCATTGTAATGAAGCAACATGTCACACAATGCAACAAGCATGGCTCTTTCATGTGTTTTAAAGACTCTAGTTGTCAATTTTTGTATTACCAATCAAATTACATTAGATTTCACATTTTAGTTCAGTTCCTAGAAACATCACAAAGAGGCTTTATCTTTTATCATGGGATACCGCAGACAATTACCAAGCAAAGCCCTCCTCTTAAACTTCGGCCTGGCGGTCTCAATCTGACTGTATTTTGCTTTGGTCTCTAACTCTCTCTCTCTCTCTGAACCGCAAACAGTGGATAGTGGTTCATCATGTGCACTAAATACTGGATAACCAGATAATAAAAATCATCTGGACTACTTGTTTTATTTTATTTGCTCGTTTGCCTGTGGTTGTGCACCACTTACGCACTATAAAAACATATTTATGAAAGGTCTGAGATGGAAGCCCTTTTAAGGAATATCTTGATGTCTTGAAATTCAGTCTTTTTTCCCACCACAGACTGATGGAAAAACAATCTCCCAAAATGGCTTGTTCACATGGGTAATATCCCACAAATATGCATTCAGTAACTTCAGCATGAAGAGATGACAATCACTAGCAGGATACCACCATACACTAGGAAGAGTGTGGTCTATTCATTTTAATTCTAATTCTGAGCACTTTTTTGAGTAGTGACTTTGGCCCAAGGCGCTCTGTCTGGCGTGTTTGGTGACAGGCAGCAGAGTGCTGATAGATGGTTCCTGTCCATGGCTGTAAATCGGTCTCTTGTTGGAGAGTTAACCCCTATAACCCTGCTCGTCTGTAACAGCAGACTCCCCTCTCACAGCTTAGGGCAGCTGATGAGCTTTTCCCAGAAATCTGATGAGCAGGTGGTAGCAGTTCAGTTGGGAAGTGGACGGATGTGCTTGCCTCGAAAAAATTGTCCCTGCGCTGTATATGGCTGCGTGGGCGAGAAGTTGGCCAGCAACAAAAAAAACCCCAAAACAAAATCATCTCCCATCCTTTGCACATCTGCACCACCAGCTGAAGGCAGTTTCCTGTGATTATAGAAATGTCATGACAGCAAGGTTTAACGGATGAAAAAGACATATTTGAGCAGGGCATATCAGTGCGAAGGTCAGCTTAAGTGGGCTGCGCAAACTAATTGGGTAGCTGTCGGGGCTGCTGAACTGTGTTTCTTTATGTTGTGACTGACTTCTCTTGTAGTCATTACTCAGGATTAATCAGTAGGGAAATATATCATGTAAAAGCTCAATTACGATAAAGGGTGCACGCATACACGCAGATTCATACACGCAGAGCATTAGGGAGTCGCTCTACTCCTCCACCTGACCTTCTGCAGACACAGCTGTTTCTCCTCTCTTCTGACTGGTGTCTGGGACGAGTTTTATTAATGTGCTGTAACTAAGTAACCACATAATATGGATCTCTGTAGCTCACAGACTGATTTATCTCCCTGCTCGCTGCATTTGGTGTGGGTGGGTGTGCATGCATTCACTATATGTCTGTGTAGTATTTCGTATAGATTTTAAAAAATGGGTGCCTTTTTTATGCACTGATACAGTGTGGATATGTTACTGCAGTGAATTACTCAATTTCAATGCAGGAATTAGTGAAATACCAGAGCAAACATACTTTGAGTAGCAGAGATGCAAAAATAGATGGATGTGTTACTGTCACAATTTGACCAGCGCCTGTTGGAGAAACTAATGTGATCATCTCCATACTGTAGCAGGGGATTTTCTAGCAAGTTTGAATGTCTGTTACAGTTTGCATATTTAACTAAATAGGTTTCCATGATCCATGCTTTTGCTTCACGTTGCACAAGATACTGAACCTTTTCATATTTGCCTGGAATTGTTCAGAAAGCATGTATAATTGACTAGTTGGACCACTTGACAGACAACTTCTGGGAAACACTTTAGCATGAGTGTGTGTGTTTGTGTCCTTGGAACGTAATTCATGTATGGAATCTGCAGGATCACCGTGACACCATTGGATGAGAATGTCGACCTCGCCAGTGTTTTCCTGCTAGCGCGCATGTATATACAGTTATGTAGGTGTGTGTGTGTACGTGCATGCGTTGTGTTTTGTTTGAACGTCGGTGTTTTTGAGTCCTGGCGAAACGGATTGAGGAAGTGATCTGAGTTTAAATACTTTGATTTTTCTCAGAAGGTGGGAGAGATATATGATACGAGTGTGTATAAGTGTGTGCGTTTCTTGACAATGAAGTGGAAATGTTCTGTCAAATGCTGTGTTGAAAAGGTGAAGGGCCAACATGCAGCTGTGCATAAAGAGAGCGAAGGAGAGAATGAGTTATTGTACATAGAGAAAGGAGGCGGGTGCTCTGTTTTTCCGATACAGTGAGAGATACTGTATGTAGAGAGGAAAGAGGGAGCGACTACTTGAAAGATATAAAGCTGAAAAGATATGGGACTGTGCACTTACGGAAAGATAAGAAATGAACGCAGTGATTCATCAAATCTTCTTTATGTGATTTGACCGAAAGAGTAACCGTAACCTCCACAAAGTCAAAAATGAATTATTGTTTTCCTAGTTTTGTGTTGTGTTAGCGAGCTGCTCCCAACTGCAAACACGCCATCATCCGTTCTCCTTCAGTTTGTTATTCATAGACCTCTGCGCTGACTTCCTTGGCACCTGTCTCTTCTCCGTCTTGTTGCTCCACTCCCTTAAATAGAAACCATGTCTCCAGAGGAAGAGTAAACACTGGCCCTGCCGTGGGAATACAGACCAATGCACATGCAGGACACAAACACACACACACACACACATACACACACGCATATTTGTATAGTAATATACTCATATTTCAGCTTCTGGTAGCATAGAGTGCAAGTCTGTGACCTTTGCAGCCAATTTTATGAATAATTTTAAGCTGCTAGAATGGTTAATATTGAGATGTGTAACTCTTCTTTAGTTGTTAGAGTGCTAAACTGATTAAATTAACTCAAAGTGAGCTCATGCACCAAGAGACAAATCCTGTAGTGCAGAAGTTTAGAAACTTAAAGAACAGCAACCTCTATCTTGCCCTTTGTAGCGTCAAGTGTAGTGTCTATAAGACGTGTTTTAATGACATTTTATAAAGTTCATTGGATCTGCTACTGATTTTAGTGGCATTATTGTTGTGAAATGTTTATTGAAAACCTAGAAAAAAAAGAATATTAACCAGGTTAGTGTTCACATTCAGCCCCTCAGTCATGTCATTCCAGTCTAGATGAGTCCCGTAGCTTCTGAGAGCTGCTGAGAACTGGACTGGCAGCCTGCATGGTGTCCTGTGACTTAATCACTGAAAACACTGAGGGAAAGAGTGAGAAAGAGAGAGAAAGGATGTGTGTGTGTGTGTGTATGTGTGTGTGTGTGTGTGTGTGTGTGTGTATATATATGTGAGTGACTGAGTAAGTGAGAGAGAGAGAGAAACTCAAAACCACAAGAAAATCCAGTCCAAATATTTAAAGTGGGTTTCAAAATCAAGTTTTCCATCAGGGATACTGCTGTTTACTAGATAACCTTTTCTACATTATTGCAAATGTCATGTCTGTGTGTGTGTGTACTGTTTCCGTGAAACTGTTAAAATTGTTGTGTACACAGGGAGTGTCGGGAGCCGGTGGTTGCATTTATATGCATGACAAAAATCCAACGAAACACACACAAACACACACACACTTGCAGCACACATAAACACTGTTTGATATGTGGTCTGTCCACTCTGATACACACACAAACACTTTTCATTCAACAGTCAGATTCCTGTTTTCTTGCCGCTCATTCAGGCAGTCGTGACAAGAATAACCTCAAAAGAATGCACATACGTACTTCCACAAAAACACTTGAAACAATGCTTTGTCGTACGTTACACATTATTTAAGTTAGAGTTAATAGATATCTTTACTATATTTGACTTGTTACTGGTGATGAAAGGAGATGAAAGATAGTAAAAACTTTTTAACGATGGAGTGAGAGTGGCGTGTGCGTCTGTTGTTATTTGTTTGTAGTTAATATGCCTGCTGGAGTGTGTAATGCCTGTGTGTACAGTATAAGCTTGTGTGGGTGTTTAGTTTTGATACCCGATGTCTATGTGGGTTTATGGGCATACGTCATCCGGCATATGGTGTGTGTGTGTGTATGCGTGAGTGAGTGTGTGCTGGGAAAATGCTTTATACAAATGGCTTATTCATGTTTGTTGCAGCAGTGGGCGCCCGCCGTGGCATTCTCACCATACCAGGTCCGCTCAGCCCAATTGTGGTTTGACTTGTGTGTGCGTGCATTTATGTGTCCATGTGTCCCATCTTTGTCTCACGACTACTAGCTTTTACCGCAGACGGCGGTAAACACGCACACACAGACACACACACACACACAGGCACAGACTGGAAGACAAATGGACCTTGCTGACACACAGACAGAGATGTGGACAAGCTGCTTTTCCGTTTGAATGCTCAGCCAAACCGCAAGCCACAATTACACTTGTCCCTGTCTGTTTGACTGCAGCAGAGATAGAGCGCTGTGTATTCACTGAGTTGTGAGCTGCAGGATGATGATGTGAGACAGCAGGGGTGACACTGTGGGCTTGTATTTGCACGCTATTCTTTAATTTTTGTAGTGATATTTTGCACTGTTGTAGTGAGAATATACACCACTGTAAAAGACCTCAATTTTTCCAGTTTTAATTTAAATTTCAATAATTTCTCATGTCTCATTGTATTCTTAAATTAAAGCATTGAACAAATAAACAGTACATAAAAAAAGAAATCATGGAATCTTTTTGTTTAACAAAATCTTTAACTCATCAAAGTAGCTACCTTTTGCAGATATAATGACCAAACACTTGTGACATTCTACAATGGAAATCAAGTTTACATTTTTCCCAAAACTACAACTTGCAGGTTGCTTTGCTTTCACCCTTCTGTCCATTTCATCCCAATCCAGTTCGATGACTGTGCTCCATGATTTCAAGCCTACTGTCTTGTTCTTTTCTTCTAAGGTAGTGCTGACATAGCCTGGAGATCTGTTTTGGGTCATTATCTTGCTGTAGCACGAACCCCTGACCACCTTGGCATAGACCAGAGGGTACTGCATGGCTCTGAAAAATGTTGCTGTTTCCAGACAGAGGGTTTGTACTGTAAGTAATCAGCAAAAGTGGGACACCTGTAGGAATTGGTTACATCAACTTTTAAGGCTTAATTTAGATCCACTGCTGCAGAAAAGATGTGAGTTGTTAACCATTAATTAATCCCTGAAAATCCCTTTTTTATTACTCTGGAATTTACAATATTCAGTTCAGTTCAGTTGGTAACCTAAACTTTTTTACACCTCTGGCAGTTTACCTTTACAACATTTAAGGTTATTTACTGGACTTGGACTGCTTAAATTTGAATAAAAACTGGAAAAATGGATGTGTTGTACAACTTTAGACTGGTAGTTACTGTTAAGAAGCTGAAAAACTTTTCCTATCTTTCTAAATGCTATATGTTGCTTCTGATGCTCCCAGTTTTTTTTCCCATAACTAATAATAATAATTTGACACAATATACTTTTATAAGCCACAGTGAAAATGAAACCTACATAACTATGTGTAACACACTGAGGAGTTTCTGTGGAATGTGTTATGATGGATTTTTCACAGACATGGTTTATGTTGCTGGTGTCTCCTACCAGCATTTCTTGCAATTGCATCTTATCTTTTCACAGAAACATAACAAAGGTTCAAAGCAGTTTTAAATGGACAGACGAGATGTACATAACTAATTTACATAACTCTTGTCGTGACTGGAATGATGATATCTACAGTATGTGAGTAAGACTGACTGGATTCATAAGATACTCACTATGTTAAGCTTTCCTATATTAAGCATAGTTATCATAGTTTTACCATTTTTGGTTTGTCACATGACAAACTTCAAAAATACAACTCTGGCGTCCCAAAAGATGATGAAGATATGACATAAACTTTCAGGAGTCAATTATTGTGATGAAGAAGTTGTAGCATCGAGATGTTTGTCAGCTGATTCCTACAATAATCAGATCTGGTATCAACTTCATAAAAACTAATATTCCCACAACCCGACATCTTGTTCCTAAAATATAAAAAAAACAAACACTCTCTCACATACCATTAAGAAATTGTAAGTAAGTGAGGCCAATGGAAAAATAGTAAAGTAATTTAAAAATATGAATAAAAAAAACATTTTAAAGCTGAAACAGCATATAAATACTTAAAATCATGTGACTCAAGTGGTAACAAGTTGGCCAGGAATTACTGTATCTTTTCTTCTTCCCTCCCTCCCTCTCTGTCTCTCTCTTTTTTCCTCATTCTTGCTTTTTTCTGAGGGTGTGTGACCCCTGACCTGATGAGGTCAACTCATGGCTAGTCATCATTTTGTTTTCCCCGCTGCTGTCAACACCCCCCCATGAATATATATTTTTCCACATCCCTCCCTTTCCTTCCAACAGGGGGAAAAAAAAGAGTTTTCAACTGTATGTATTTCAGGATGTTAAGTTTTCATTTTAAACATTCTCAGTAGACAGTCAAGGATGAATTTGTGTGTGCTCGCATGTGTGTGTGTGTGTGTTGCTGCATGTACAAAGGTCCGTAGGGATTTGGCCACAGATGTAAAAGTCATTCCTGACGTCAGTCATTCCTCACTACTTATTGCCTATTTCTTTAGCATTCCTCTACTCTTCTCATCCTTGTTTGCCTTCATTCTTTCTCACTCCTTTACCTTTTTCCTTATATCTCCATTCCCATTCCCACCAACTTGTTTATTTCTCTACTTTCTTCACATTTCTCATTCTCGTTATTCCCTCTCTCCCCTTCTTGGTATTCTTTTCCCTCATCCTTTCTTTTTGCCTCTCTTTCTCCCTACGGCCTACTTTCCCCCCTCCGTTCCTGTTTTTTCTCTGTCTTCTCTGCTCAACTCTCTCCAAGGCCTAGTATAAGTGTATGTACCTGGCAGAGTGTTTTATTGTCCTGTCAGGGGGTTGGGGAGGACTAATTTCACCCATAAAAGCAGTTCAGAACAAGAAAAAAGGGGCGGCAGATGGGGATTGGGGGCAAGTTTATTGGAATAGTTTGTTTTTTTAAACTGTGAACAGCTATTATTTTCCCTCTCCTCTTTCTCTTTTCTTTCCACCCTGGCAGCGGAGTGTATAGTTTTGGCTCTGATTAGCTGTGACTGAACACACTCACACTTCTGCACACACACAGAAACTTTGACACATGCCTATGCTATAGTTTTGTGCAAAAAAAAAGAAGAGGTGTCTGAATACATTTACGTAACACTTATTGTGCATTAATATGTACACACACACACAAAGTGCGCTCCTTGTGTGTGGTGGTGGATGTGGGCTGGTGTGTTTGTTTGTTTTACTGAGTGCTACCGCTACCACAGACCACAATGTATTTAGTGAGGCTGTAGCCATTTTGTTTGACTGCAATTTGGCAGACGGCCTGCGATTCTCGGCTCGCAACACAAGGAGATGTATGTGTGTGTGTTCCATTAGCCTGGTTCCCATAACGAGGCCCAGCCATAGGCTTAGCTTCCAAAGGAACTCCACACCCAAAGAACAAGCTGATTAAATGGAAAAGGTATTGTTAATTGTAAGAATGTATCCGATACATGATGTCTTGATTTATACATGTGTCGGATTAGTCTCATGAATCTGTCTCTACTCTACATTGCCTGCCAGACTGTTTTTTGTTTTCTGTTGCTACTACACACGATGCCCCAGTCAGTCTCATTAGTTCAGTATTGTTTTGAGCACCATAAATTGGGAATAAATGTTACAAATGTTTAAGAAATTCAGCCAATTACTAGTGTTGTTCAACCACTGATATTCAGAAGCTACACTGGAACAAGAGTGTACAGCAGGGATTCACAAAGTCTCACAAAGCTCTGATGTTACTGATTTGTATACAAGTAGCCTGATGAGATAGACTAGTGTTCCCCAACATTCATTGTACACCTTCAGTAGATGGAATGACAAATTGATCGTGTTTCAGTGCAAAGAAAACACATTGGCGATGGTGGATCAGTGGTACAGTGAATCCATATAACACAGTGTGGTTCTGTAGTTGTTAATGATGAGGCTTGATCTCATTTAGCTTATCTCGAGTATGTTCTGTCAATTTGTATTTGTATGTGTATTTGTGTGTTCGGTCATACCAACATTTAAAATTATTGATCACACAGAAATTTAGAGGCAACAGAAAGTCCTTCATCACTTCCACACAGCTCCCCGTCCCTCACTGGGCAGCTTATGTCATCGTCTTGCAAAAGCTCAGTTTTCCCCACGCACACTGAAACATCAAGCCGGCATTTCAAGGTTTATATGGAGATCGATATGGGAAAGCTGGCTTTGTGTGGACATACTCTGAGGTGTGTCCATGTGCAATACCTGAAAAGTTAAATATAAATATTCCAAAGCCCAGGATCACACTGATTTGTAATGCCATTTCTGAGTTTATTTTGCCTATAATACAAATATTTGGATATTTTAAATTGTTAAATTAAAATCTTAATTTCTATGTTTTCAAACGAGCTGAGCTACTCAAGTCTTTCCAGGTATCCCCTGGCAACTGCAGAAGTGCCCCGTGAGGTAGACCACCCATCCAGCTGTACTTAAAAAGGTGCAGATCTGAGGAATGGAGACAAGTAGAAAGGCACGTAACCGTTGAGTGACATATGTGGCAAAATGTCAATGCAACACTCAATTGAAGGTAGAAGGCCTCTTCAAGATGCTTCACAAGATGTGAGAAAGCATGGAGAATATGATTTTTGATATCTATTACTATTATTTCGACCAAGCGGTAGATGGGGCTGCTAGTGAGCTAAAGTTAACAGTTTGTTTAGATGTGTTTTTTTCCCTCTTTTTTGCTGGGATGATAAATGCTCACAAAGCATGGAGGAGTTTTGTAGGATGCAAATCATTCAGTGACAGAAAGAAAGGAAAAGCTCCAATCACAACAACTCAGCCTCTTCCACTGTTAGACTAACACTACTGGCCAAAAAGGTGCCAGAGTCTGGTTAGCATCAAGCAAAAATTCTTTCAGCCACCCAATTTTATGGTATTAATATCTTCTTATTGGCTGTAAAGCAGTTCTAAATAACTTCTATAAAAATGTTGAAGAAGATATTTTTCAGAAAACAACAACTTTATGAACCACTCCAGGCTTGGTGTTTTGTAGTCTGTAGAATAAGTTAAGCTACAATGGTAAAATGTGTTCAAGCATGCCAGTTGGATCAGGAGTGAAAATAATGCACCCAACCATTATATTACTTTCTTAGGGTGTTTATATTTACCCAAAGGTCTGTTTGGAAGAAATGCAGCTCTGTGTACCACCTAGTGTTGGCAACCATAAAAATCCATAATGAAGTGATTACTGAAAGAAAGAGAAAAAGCTGTAGATGCCAGTGTTGTGGTGCAGATCTCTACATGCTCAGTTGTACAGCCACCCAGGAGGAAGAATATAAACCTGCAAATGTGTATGAGTGTGTGTGTGTGTGTGTGTGTGTGTGTGTGTGTGTGTATGTGTGGTTTAGAAGAAAGAAATTCTTTGTTTCTAAACATATAAACAAGCCTATGCACTTATTGTGTATGAATGTCTACATTTTTGAAGATGCATTCCTGTTTGAATGTGCACAAATTCAGCCCTGATGTGCTTGTATGTGTTTTGCCATGTTTGCCATTTGTTTGCATTGGGGCCAATTTGAAGTCCAGAGTTGCTGCTTATGTAGTCCATTCCATCTTTTCCATTTGGAGCCAGGATCTTCCACATAAGGAGTGAGGAGTGTTCTCTGGACACACGCCCCACTATCTCGGACCGATGTGAATGCTAGCTTACTGGGATAACCGAGCAGTGCAAACTTGGGCTAACATTAGCTACTTTAGCGAAATTGTGCTAACAGGGTGGGTATCATAATCAAGTAGCAATAAGCCTACCAAAATATTGTGACAATAGTCCGACTCAGTGTGAGTCCCAGAGCAGCAGGTGAGCAAACTGTCAATCACAGCTGTCAATCAACACCCACAAGGCAGACATCAAAGCCTGTACCTCTTCAAATCTTATTAATGGAGCAATAATTTCCAAAATGACCACCATTACACTTATTAGACAGTCCAAATTTAGCGATTGAGACCATAATGACTTATTAAAAAAAATGATTGACTCAGTATTTCTAGAGAGAAGTTGAAGAGAGAGAGAGAGAAGTTTAAACAAATAGACACAGGAGGAAATGTCCAGACATACAAAAGACAAAAAGAATACAAAAGTATAATAAGTAGTTGCCGCTTGGCTTCAAATACCTTTCAGTCTCATTCTGAGGGCCCAGGTGAGACGAGGCCTCTAGAGACTCTGGAAGGTTCCTTTAGTGCTAATAGTGACTGACAGTAGTCAGGCTTCTCTCTTGTTCAGATTTTACCTCTGTCAGTAGCTCTCAGTATCTCATGTTGCATTTTTTTCATTACGGCTAATTTTTTTTATCTTTTTCTCTCTCACACACTCTTTAAAAGGAAACCCTCACATACAACTCTACAGTTTCTGTACTGACACAATAATTCTTTGAAATATGGAAAGTAAAGCTTTATTTTATCCTACAGCAAATTGGTCTGAAGCCTGCAAAGGCTAAATCTACAACCTCCAGCTTCTCTGGTGCTACGTGTGTGTGTGTGTGTGTGTGTGTGTGTGTGTGTGTGTGTGAGAGATTTGGGGGTGGGGGTGAAAGAGGATATCTTTTTCTGTGTAGAGGATTCAGGAAATGCCGCTATAGGACCCAATGTTGCTGTAGGGTCTACAGACACACACACACACACACACACACACATTTTGACAGACCAGTGTTTTATGGTCACCAGTTGGCTCAACTTCTTTTTCCTTTCCATGTGCCACTTGTGAATGTGTATGTGTAGCATTTTAAAACTTTTTCCCTTACATGGATCCATGTGCATTTATGGGTGTGTGTGTGTGTGTGTGTGTGTGTGTGTGTGTGTGTGTGTGTGTGTTTGTGTGCCTATGAGGTCATTAGGAGCAATTAGCTGTAGGTCTGCAGGGCTAGTTAGAAGCCTGCTGATGGATTGGAAACATCCAGAAGACAAACTCACACTTATTCAGTTACACTTTCCTCTCCTCTCCTTTCAGACAAATTTGTGTGTGTGTGTGTGAGTTTGTGTGTCTAGTTTTGTGCGTTTTTGTATTGCTGTTGGTCTAAGTCTGGTGTGTGTGTGTGTGTGTGTGCATATGTGTGTCTTTCTGTGGTTGTAAGTGGATTTGATTTCAAAGGTATGTCTAAGGCCCATTTGAATCATTAAGTGTGATTAGTGGGGAGGGAAGGAGGCCTCCTACCTTCACTTCACCCACAGAGAGAAAATGTACTGTACTACCAGCTGTGCCAGGGCCAAAAAAATGGATACAACTCCTTTTTCTCTCTCTTTCTTTTGAGCTTTTGGTTTCTCTTCCTCTTTTTCAATCATTCTAACAGTTTCTCTCAGTTTTTCACCTTCTTCTTTATGTCTCCAATCATGTTCTGCCAATGCAGATACATTTCAGATACAGTTTTCTCTGCATTCTTCACATTTTCTAGTTTATTCTTGAAAGATTGTGCTTTACACTGAAATATGTAAAAATGGAATAAAACGGTGATTTTATCGTAAGTCATAAATGTTGTTTACCAAGGATAACTAATCCCATGGTTGTCAGCACTGAGACTTGCAATCACATGAATGTTTTATACTTGAGGAGTGGGACGGAATGGTAAAGAAAATTGACCCGTGACATTTGACTCAGACCGACCCTCCAAAACTCACGTGGAGATAGACCACCACCCTCTCTCTCTCTCTCTCTCTCTCTGTTTCTCTCTCTCTCTCTCCCTCTTTAAAATATAACACAATGAACAGAGCACCTGCATAACATAACAAAGGATCTAGAATATTTTTTCTTCTTACCCCAAAGAGTATTTGCTTAACTGTGCAGTAGAAAAAGCCGTCGCCAATACCCATTTTTCATGTAATTTCTCCCCACTATATGTAAAGCTCACTTATATCCAGCCATGATGGATGGGAGAATTCTTTAACCATGCCTTGCTCTGTAATGGCAGTTATGGTGGATGCAGATTGATTTGCCGTATTTGCTGCTCTCTTAAGGGTACTACTGACTTTCTCCTCTCAGTCTCACCTCACTACGCTGCCATAAACCTACAGGCTGGGAAGCCGTCCAGCTGGCTCTCCCTTCTTCTCTAGATGGAGCAGGTTATTTGTTTAATAATGACCCTCTGAGACTTTCTTCTCTGTCTCTTTTTATCTTTGTCTCTGTCTAAGCCACTCACTCACTGAAAAGCGCATGTCCTCTCCTTTATGTCTTTATACTCCTCTTGTGCATCATATCTCTGCAGCTGCACGTTTAAGCATTACGAGGTGCACACAATGCACATAAACACATGTGAACTCTGACATACATCACACACACACACACACACACACACACACACTCCACTACCAATCCCTGCCGGCACACTACCAGGAGAGCAATTACATCCAACAGCGTCTAAAGGGGGAAGAAAATCACAATGAACACAAAGTAAACATGACTGCCAGCCCTACCGCCATCCCACCATCTGCTTGTACAGACTGTGTATATATGTGTGCATAGTTGTGTCAGGTTCATGTGGGTTTCTTGTTCTCACCTTATGAGCCAAAGGGAGTTTTGCAGGGCCTCTCAGACCCTGCAGGTCTTTGGCTACGTGCCTCCATCTCCCTGTCCCCCTTTTTTCACTCTAATTTATTCTAGACGCTTTCATTCCCTTGTTGCAGTTTCTCTAGTAGATTCCAGGTTGCTGTAATTCTTGTTTTTATGTGTGTTGTCACTGTTTGTGCTTTTCTACTTGCATCTGTGCCCTTATAAAAGATGTGCTTAAAACAAAATGTTCGTTGTAGGGGGGCCGAGCATTAACGAAGCATCGGCAACCAAATTGCTTTTACTTGATTCTTCAAATTTATTCAGCTGCATTATGAATTTTGGAGGGAAAATTTGTCTTATAAAAACAATTATTTATTCTTCTTTATATGTGAATGCCATCATCTGGACACCTTTTTTGGATTATTTCTGAATACAAGCAGTTTTACATACAAATAAAGTAGGTGACAAAAAATGCAAAATCCATCCTTCTTCTTTCCCCTCTTTTGTGTCCCAGTCTACTTCTTCTCTCCTCTTGCCTTTTCCTTATCCGGTGTGTTGTTTCATTGCCTGGTGTTTGTTTTAGGTAACAGTCATCGCTTCTCAGCACTTATCCCACACCGCACACCACAAGTAATAGTTGTTTTAAGATGTTATCTGGGTGCACTTAGGCCTGTGTGTTTCTGAAGCAAGAATGTGTGTGCATGTATGTTTTTCTGCTTGTGGAAGTGTGTGTGTGTGTGTGTGTGTGTGTGTGTGTGTGTGTGTGTGTGTGTGTGTGTGTGTGTGTTTATGTGTCAACAGCCACAGTGTTGTACTCCTAAATTAGTCTGTGGTTTCTCTGAGCTTTGGAAATAGCTTCCTTAAGCAGTTGAAAGATGTGGTGGAATGGTGAAGACTGTATGTGTGTGTGTGCGCGCTTGCTAGCTTTCTATGTTAACCCAATCCTAAGCTTGTGTAAAACTGAATGCTGAGAAATCAGGCAAGCAATGAGGTCATACCATGCTTTCTTCTCCTATCAATTACACACACACACACACACACACGCACAAATACAAACAAGTACACAAACACACTTACAGTCCTTATCTTTTTCCCTGCACCCTCTATTTCTTTCTCTCTCAACTTCCTGTTTGTTTTATCTTTAAGTCTTATTATTTTGGGGTTTTACCAATTTTAACTGAAAAATAAATTTTGTTTTTTTTAGGAAAAACATTTGTTTAAATTAATTTTCAACTGGACTTTATTTCCTCATGCCTCCAAAACCTGTTGTTGTTGTTTGCTGCTTCAAGAAGACACTGTTACTCACAGTTCATAAACAAACAGGGATTTTTTAGCAATGAGCTAAGGAGAAATATGGGGAGAAAATGCAAATGAGCTGCTAAATATTCACCGGAATGCCTCAAATTAATGCAAAAATCCATACATGGTTAAATTACAGTGGTTGCACTGCAAATGGTATCGGTAATACATTTTTAACATTCAAAGTAAACAATGATAAACCACTAGTTTTTTTCAAAAAAAACAAAACCCCCAAAATAATGAGCTCAATTTATCTTGTATCCAGGTGTATTTTTATGCTTTTGTCAGTTTGAGAATGTGTGTGGCATTTATTTAGACATGTGAGGGATTACATCTGTCAACAAGCGCAAGTTTGTTTGTTTACTTACAAAGGAAAAAAGGAAGAGGAGTGAGAGGAGGGGTGAGTGGAAAAAACAGAGTTTTATTGCATGTTAACCAGGCCCAAACATATTTCTGCAGTTTACAGCCCTGTAATGAAGGAGCAGTGCTGCTGCTCCTGCTGTGTCTGCCTGTGTGACTGTTGATGTGTGCATGAGAGTGGGACAGAGATTATAGAAAATGAACAGAGAATAGAGCTGTGGCTGCAGCTTGCAGCGGGCTTAAGAATTGTGTGTGTGTGTGTGTGTGTGTGTGTGTGTGTGTTTGTGTGTGTGTGAACATGTGTTTCAGCAGTATCTCATGGCTGCTTCATCTGGTCTTCATTTGGCTACAAATGTTTGCCTGCTTCTGTATCTTACTCTTTGGATGTGTGTTTGTGGGTGTGTGCGAGTGTGTTTGACAGATAGACAGAGAGAACATAATATAAATCTGCTATGGTTACTCTTTAGAGGTTAAGATATTCTGATAAGTCGAACATACACACAAGTGGATCTTTGTATGTTTATGTGTCGTGAACATTGAAGACGTTAACCAAAAACTGAACATTTTTATAATGTGACGTCGCTATGGTTAAGATTCAGGCACGAAAATGATCATGTTTTAAAATTACTACTTTGTTTAAGATTAGGCAACCCCTGACATCATGATTAAAATAACAACCATATGGTTAAAGTTAAGTTATTTGAACTTATTTCGAGTGATGATTTGTGTCCACCTGATGATTTCAAGTCCAATATTCACTCTCATTTTAGCTGTTTTGCTCTCCACCAACCCCTGAGAGAAATATGTGCCTCTTTAGCAGCTAAATGCTCGACTATGTTCACCAGCTATTCTCCAACTCTGTCTGTCTGCTGTTTGGTGCCGGACAGGTAGTGAACAGCAGGATTTTAGAGCTTTTTGCTCTAAACTGCAGCCAGCTGTGGCCGAACACTTATGAAAGCGGTGAGTGTGAACCAAAAGAACCAGACCAAAACAATGAACTGAGGGGAACTGCAGAGTCTTGTGATAATTCACTTTGGTCTAGTCACTACGAGCGACACTTTTCAGCTTTAATTAGTGGCTGAGTTTGCAAACAACAACTATGAACTGTTGCTTTTGTCGGTGAAGGCCAAAGTTTATGTCCTGGAGATGTTCTGTGATTTTCACCTGAATCACAACTGATCAAATAACTATCCCTGGCTGTATGAGTAAGAACATGTGCCAGCCTTGGGCATCTTCACAAACTGGTAGTTGGTTGTGATTGGCGGTTTTACTGGAAAAAATAGCTCGACAGCTGGCAAAATTTTGCTCTCAGTTGTAACAGGTAGGCTGTATCCTTGAATGCCAACGGTGGACTTACGCATTTAAAATGTGTGTGTGTGTCTGTGAATATTTCAAGGGCTACATCTGAAGTTTGAGCATGGGTATAAATTGCTCATTTCTATTTCACCTCGACACAGATGCCCACCTACACCTACACACGCACACACACACACATTTGCAGAACACAGGACTGGTTCTCAGGCTCTGTAGTAATTTGGGGTCAGAGTTTGGGCCCCTCGTCAATCAGCAGGTCATTAGAGCTCTTTAATGACCCCCTCCTCCTCCTCCTCCTCCTCTCCTTCATTTTCTCCTCTCCTTTCCTCTCCTTCCTCCCCCTTCATCTCTCCGTCCCCTTGCTGCATGATATCCTCCGACCCTTCTCGTCTTCATCCCCTCCTCCTCATACTCTCTTATTTTATTCTGTCTCTCTCTCTCTAGGAGTTCAACAGTTAACCCACATATCTTTTCTCCCACATTACCCTTGGCTCTCCTTTCCCTACTTCGTTTCCCTCCTCCCCCTGTTTCCATATCTTCTCCAGGGGAAGTGAACTGGCTCGGGGTGTAGGTCTGCACTATTTCACATGTCCCTGGGTTCGATTCTCTGCATTCCCTCAGATAACCAAAAAAAAAAAAAAAAAAAGGCTTGAGTCTCGTTTTCCCTTCCAGCTTCTCTGTTTTTCTTCCTTCCTTCTGTAGGCCCCCCCCTCTCTCTTTCTCTTCCTCTCTCCTCTCTTCTCTTTTCCTTTTGATAAATGTATTTTTTTTCAGTTGCCTGTATCCATCCATCATGTGTTTGTCGGTCTGAGGGCTCCTTTTCATTTGTCAAATGACATCATGCACTAACCCAAGTGACCTCACTAATGTTAACACCCAAAATACACAGTTTAGCACCAATTTGTGATGCACACAAACTAGAGTCTGATTTCGTCGTTGTGTTCTTTTTCTGGATGTAACTGGCTTTAGATACGCTCTTCTAAAATTAACTTGTTTATGAGTGAATAACTGTCAGGAGGTGGGTGATCTAATGCGCACAAACTCACTTGATGCAACCTTGAGAGGATTATGATTTGTGGAAAACATTCTCTACCGATTTTGCCCTTCCAAGATTTCTTCTAATAACCTGGTTTAATGTGTGCATTTATGCTTTGTCACACTTTCCATCTTGAAAAAAAAAGCTACAACAATTTTCTCCATCATTCTTCAAGTTAATTCTTTCATATCTTTTTCCAGTTACAGTTTCACACTCCTTCATTGCGCCTGCTGATACTGCCCAGTATTCCTGGAAATTGTGTTCACATTGAACATTTTTGCACCTCGGGATTTACGTGCAATGCCAATGTTCAGTGCCAGTGCAGGAAGTAGGGGCCTTTTATGTAGGTTGGGAGGAGGTTTGGGTGGTGGTCAAGTGTAGTGTCTCCAGCTTTCATGCAGGAGACGGGGAGAGCAGGAGTCTTTCCCTGCCCTTAAGTGCTTTAGTTGCCTAACCTTAATCTTTTCCATAATTCATTTGCCAAAACCAAGATCTGTTCTATCTTTTACAATATTGTAAATGCCATGCACAGATATTTTAAGAAAGAGAGAATTTTAAGAAGTTATAACTGAACCTAACCTGGGGTTTGTCAGAATTGTCCAACATCAACATTCTTGTCTAGTGATAGAGTTGGCAGGTAAGTGTAACCATGGTCTTCCAAGCTCAATGTGCTACTTTTGCCCTGATCTGAGCCTTCTAGGCAATACTTTCTCCCAGGTTTTATTCTGCCCCTAACGAGCTCCACCAGTCAAACGCTTTAAGTTATTAATAGTTAAGGCGAATATTAATACTATAGCTAAAGATGGCAGGATCTACATGGAAGCCAGAAGAAATACCTGTCTGAGAGTCTCCTTTCAGGGCCCATTACGCATATAATTGACTTCAGTAAACAGCAATAGTTTTACCAACTGAGTGCCAAGCTCCTTTTCTTCCATCATGAGTAAGCTGATCTGAATGTAGCAGTCGACTAAAAAGGGCTCATTCTCAATGCACAGAACATTTTCAACTGTGTCTACATTGTTTGAAGCATTTACTATTTCATAAATCAGCTTGGACTGAGCAGGCTATAGACTCTGGATTATGCTGTACACTAATGATTACTTCTACAGCCTCCCAGCTCCATTTCTCCAACCCCCAACTTTAATGAATTACCTCCATAACATTCTCAGCAATTATAAAGATTGAGTCCAATTAATAAAGGTGGGAAAAGAACAGAGTAAGCATGTGTCCAAGTGTTCGCTGAATAAGCACCGTTTGTATTCTAAAAGCCAACCTCCCGTCTCCGCGGCATGTGGAAGTAATATCAGCCCAAATGTGTTCCTCATTAAAGCTGCAGCAGCAGCGCGTATGAACATGGTCAGGATACACAGACAAATTAGCCCATTTCCCCCAACACTCACATACACACTTAAACACACACACTCTCACAAACTTACATATGTTAATCTATGCACACCTAAAAAACATGCTAGCACACACACTTTTTTTATGAGTACATGCCTTCCTCCACACACTTAAAATCACCATTTTAACTGTGTGTTGCTTAGAGTCTTTCTTTATAGCAGACACATTAATGAAAAATGTGTGGCTTAATGTGGTGTGTATTATATAGATGCTTGTGTATGCATGTGTGTTTTTGAGTATGTGTGTATGAGTGTGGGGCCATGCTGTACCAGGCGCAGAGGGCTTGGTGTAAGAAAGATTAGGTGAATGACACTGCTTTAGCACTACTTATTTCAGTGCTGGGTGTATGCAATGCAATATGTTCATGCACTTATGTGTGTGTGTGTGTGTGTGTGTTTGTGTGTGTGTGTATATGTGTGTGCATTCGAACGGAAGGGTTTGGCTTCCTGCGTCCTGATTGGACAAAGTCTCAGGAAAACCCCCTCCAGACTCAGTCTCAGTCAGTGTTGTCACACTTGTCCTCATAAACCTGCTAACAAACATCACATGATTTGTACATTTTGCAGACAGAAAATACAGTGTGTGAACTTCCGTGTGTGTGTGTGAGATTAATAACTTTTATTGCCTGTTTATAACGTCTGGAATCTGAGTGACACTTGTTAAACATTGGGGGTATGGTAACGTTTTATGATTTTCACATAAAATCTAGATATTTTGGTAGATTTGTCGAGGTAGTCATGCACATACCATATATGTGCTTGCATACCATTAAATCTGGCACCAGCTCAAACACCCACACACACTCACTTACTCACTGTTAGTCCTGTCACATTCACTGTTGATCCTAGTTCTGACCTACTCAGAGTGAGGGATGTTTGTTTGGACATTTGGTGAATAATAGTGATAGACGTAAGCTTGGGTGGGCAGTGTTTGTGTCTGGCAGGGTGTTTTTGTAAGTGCATTTGTGGTCGAGGTGAGATGTAATCTTGGCCAGGGCTGCTAAAACAGAAAGACAAAAAAGATAAATGACTGACTTAATGTCCATGTAAGGTCTTGTTTAAGTCTTTCAAATTTCAAGATAGAAAAACAGGGAGAACTGTGAAAATGAAGGAGAAAAGGAGACTACGGCAAAATGAATAACTGGTAGATATAAACATCAGAAAAGAGGGATAAATGTGTGCAGCCACAAATGGCAATCAAATTGGAGAATGTTATTTCAACCACACGCAAATGGAAGGAACAAAAATCAGAATAAATAAACAATCAAAACTTGGATCTGACCCAAAGGAGCCGGGCAACAGCTGTGATTTTGAAGTGAACTGATACTCACTGAATTAAGAAAAAGCTGCCGATAAGAATGTCAGACATTGTTGTTATTCAGTGAAGCTTACAAAGCTAACAGGTTGAACCAGCTACATAGAAATAGAGAGACTATGAAAACCAGATGCAGAAAAATAAAGACAGAATTAAAGTATAAATTATCGAGAACCAAAGAAGAGAAAGAGAAAAAAGAAGAAAATGTTGACAAGAGAGAAGGAACGGGGGAAGAAAGTTAGAACTGGAGTAGAGGTCTCTGCATTGAAAAAAATGCAATGGGCTGTATTGGCGGGGGTGTGCTGCTTCCAGTACTTGTGTGACATGAAATATGATCCAAGAAGTCCAATTTGAGTAACAGATCCAGGAGTTTGAAGGCTTATGAGCCACCAAAACACTGCGCAGCACTGGTTTATAGTACTCTGAGAAAGGATTTTATAACTCTGGAAACGTATCACATTTTCAATCATTGTATCTTTCATCGCAACAATCACGAGGTTAACAGTAGAAATATGCCGTTCACGTTACAAAGTAATCTAGCAGGAATGTGCGCATGCACACATTTGATTGCTGTGCCCTGCAAGGATAACAGCACGTTACGTTATGGCAAAAATGGAGCCAGTTCAGCCCTCTGTGTTTGGCAGCCCTACTGCGTCGACAGAGTAGCCTGATTCAAACGAGTGAGTGAAGTGCATTTTTTTAATGTTACTTTCTAAAAGCAAACTAAAATCAATTTGATGAGCCAACTCTCCTCGTCTATAACTTTTCATCTAATGCTCCAGAGGAGAGTGGACCAAAAATTACATTCTTTGTGCTACACAGCAACCTAGATTGGGAAGCAGATAGATGTACACTTTATTACACTGTTCTCTTGTAGCACTTGATCTTTTTTTTTATTTTAGGTATTTACATCCATGTTTATTGGCAGTATGTCACACAACAAATTCTCTAATGATTGGGCATGATGACCCACATGTGGTTAACTGGAGACATAACATCAGCGCAATCAATGGTACAGAAATGACTGAAAAAGTACTGATATTATTGCAAGGTATATTATTTGATCCTGTGTATACTAACAAATACAAATTCCAGGATTTGGTCTTTCTCTTTGCATTATCTTCCTCTGCGGTGAGTTCTACTTTGTCCACAAAGTTTACTCTGACATTGGCAAAAGTCCCAATTCATTTTCCAGTCCACTAAGTTGACATTAGTTTACCAATGTAGAATCAACTATTTAGGGTGATAGGAAAATCATATGTGAATATTGATCTACTTTGGATTGGGTTGTAACAATGGGATATGTATTACAGACACGGTGAAGAGGGGGTGTTGGGTCACTATATCGTTCCTCTGGGAGTGCTCTGTCCCTTATAGACAAACCAGCACACACACACACACACACACACAGTTAGTAGGGGGTTAATGGTGAGAGCAGTGGCTCTGGGGTCTACATTCAGTCTGCCTGGTTTCCTACACTTAATCACATTTGTGAAACAGGCCCAAATCCCTCTTTCCTTCCTCTCTATCTCAGTCTCTCTCTCTGCATCTTTTCCTTTTCTGCACCCTTTCCTCCCAATTGCATTTTTCTGAGAGAAAGTGTGCATGTACATGTGTTTGTGTGTAGTGGACTACCATGTAAAAGCACACAACTCCTCCCCTGTGGACAGCCTGTTGTATTAAATACAATGCCAAACAGTGATACCTTAACCTGCTTCCTCCTATAGCCTTCTCGTGCCTGTATAGAGGGTGGTGGGTGGGGTGCATGTGTCTTTGTGTTTTTATGTGCATGTAAACAGAAACTAGAAGCTGATATGAATTGTACATTTTATGAAGAAGACAGACAAGTTCACAGGCAAAATAAACAGAGGGCAAGGACAGATATATGTGACAGAGATCAATAACTGTGGACAAGTACACAAAAAGTGAGGAGGGGTGACACGTTTTATAGCCGCATCTGGCTAAGTGAGTTAATGATCAAACAGATGCTGGAGCTGAGTCTCACTCACTCTCAGTCTCCCTCTCGATCTAACGAGACAGAGGCACTCAGCCTAGACTAATGCCGCTTTTCTCCCTCCTCTTTTGTCTTCCCTTCTTCTTTTTATGAGTCTGTTAGCTGCTTAATTAGTGGTTAGAGAGAAGGAGAGTCAGAGTGAAGAAGGACAAGAGAGAGAGAGAAGAAGACAGATCGCTGTGATCATTAACTGACAGACTAGAGCTATTAAACTTGTTGCTGCTCCACCCCTTCTCTCCCTGCCCCCCCCCCTTTCCTTCATCCTTTCTCACACATCTTCAGGGACATTCAACATGTTTACATGCCCACAAAAACCAGATTACTGGGTGAAATCAGGTTAAACCTGAAGTTTATAGGCAGTCAGAAATCAGAGTTGTCCTCTACCATGTTTTTATTAAATCACAGCTGGCATACTTTCAGTGTGCTTTGTACATTTGACATTTTGTATTTAATAATTGTTGACTTACACATGATTGAGGTCCTTGTCATGCACATGTAGAAACCATGTTAGAAACCTTGTTAAACATATGTGGCCAGGACTTTGGGTTTCTCCCATCTTCAATTACGTTTACATACTGCTAATATGTATTTTCATGAGCAAGAAATGTCATCGCTGCCTGGATTATGCTCACAGGCAACTTTTTTTCAATGAAGGAACCTCTTGTCTTGTGTGTAAATCACTAGACTTTGACACCAGAGATCAGTGTTTGCATCCTGAGTCCTGCTTGTCATTAGGTACAGGCAATGAAAGCACTTTGGTAAAGGATAGGGAAATATTGTGATTTTGGTTAAATGTTGACAAAGTAAATACGTCCCATCTCGTGCTTTAAGTCACTGTGGACTTTTTCAATTTTCAACCAAGACCATGATCTTAACCTAACCTAAACCAAGTGATTTGAGTGCCTAAGCATAAAAAACAGTATCATACTCTATTTGCTATGAGCGGATGTTGTATTACAAGAGCAGATATGTAGGGAAAACAAATTAGATGCATTGTGATATTGATATAAAACGTAAATCAGGTAGCAGGTAGCATTAAGTTTCTCTCAAAACATATATGTTGTTGCAAAATAGTATCGTAAAAATGTTATTTCTAGAAGACATTGTTACTCTTTTAGTATTGTGCAAAATGTATTTAGTCATTCAGATGTGCAGACATGAAAGTAACATTGGATCATTGGATAACATTGTATCATCTCACAAAAAAGTTACATATAAAATCCCAAATTACACCAGCAGCCTCAACTCATTTGCATTTGTGATTTCCGCTCAACAGCTCAACATGATTATAATTGGGCTAAAGTTGCTCCACAGGTAGCCAGCTGAGTCAGGATGATTACAGCTGAGTGTTGGTTCACTCAAATGTATTCTGGCACCAGAGAGTGAAATGTGGGCCAACTTTGATTCATATATGCCTGCCAGATCTGGCAAAGCTTTGGAGGATGTGGAACTGGAACAATCTGGGCTGAGAATTGTCTTGCTTTGGGTGCAATTTTTGGCATTTCGAATCAGATCAGTGTACACAGTGTGGTCTATATGCCAATTCTGTCATGTCATTAATCACAAGTCAGGTAATTAGGCATGCCTAATTTGGGCTTTTGTTGGGCCATGATATTTTGGTTACCTCTATAGCGTTAACATCAATAAACTGGTATAAGGTGCATTCTTAAAAATACAGGCACATGAGCTGTGTGTCCGCTGCAGGTGGGTCCTCATTTGGATACTACAAAAAATGTCATCAGGGTCTATGATCAGAGTTGAAGAACATGAACAACAAGCCAGTAGATATAAGTGATTAAAGTGTATATTATTTTGGGGAAACTAAGCTTTATTTTCCTATCCTCTCACGATCCAGCCTGCTCCATTCACTCTTTCTCCATCCTTCATCCTCCCATCTCTTTCTCCCTCTACTTTTCCGCTCTGCAGGATACCAATTGGCTAGACCACCTGTTGCTGTTGGCGACAGGGCTCTGACAGGAGAATGTGATTGGACGGCAAGATCGTTAACCTCTGCATACAGAAAGTGGTGAACCTTGGCAGGAGGGGGTGATGAGGACACACACAGTCCTAATGAACGCGCACACACACACACACACACACACACACACACACACACACACACACACACATACACCCCCACTGACACTCACAAATACCCCAGCAAACCAAAATTATACACACCCCACGGACACACAGACAAACACACACATTTAAACACAGTCTCCCCTTCCCCTCCCCTCCTCCTCTGAAGGAGCGTTTAGTAAAACAGCGATCGGCTCTATTGAGGACCAGCCTCTTTTCTCCTCTTCTCTTTGTCCACAGCTGATTGGCAATTTGTCTGGAGATGAATTAGTTAGCTGGTTTCACAGGGGAGGCTGAATGGAATAAAGGCCTAAAAGCCAAAGAATTAGAGAGCTAGTTAAGAGAGTGGGACGGAAAGAAGACGGGGAGTTGGAGAAAGGGAGAGGCACAGATTGAAGGAGAGGAAGAGTGAAAAGAGTGAATGAGAGTGCTGATTGAAATGGTGGATATGGCAGTCTAAAGGGTTAGAGCATAGATGGAGTGCTTCAGGCAATTAAAACGGCTTGCCGCTCCTCTGGTCCTATTGTCATGGATGGAGGCACTTTGCATACCTCAAAGCTCGAATGATGTTTTCTGTGGATCCATAGGGCTCACTTTCACTGTGGTTGAAAGCAAGTGTTTTAATCTAAAAGCTCTGCAGCCAGTTATTTAGGGACATCCTGTAGTTGTAACAATATGTCAGAGCTAAAATAAAATGATGGATTTAACAGAAACTACAAGCGAAAAGGAAAAGGCTGGCAACTTTAGAATGGACCTCTTGGTTGGCCTTAAAGTCAAACTATGTTTCTCAATAACAACTGAAAACACCGATAATGTAATGTTATGTCCATGCAAAAAAAAGGGCTTTACTACATTTTTACCCATTTCAGGGGATGTTAAATGGTATTTTGATGAAGGCCTGGTCATGCCTGAACACAATGTCACAACTAAATTCATCCACGTTGTGAAATATTCTAAGTGACGCTAGTTGGCGAAGCTAACTGCTAACACGTCAGCCAGCCAAGTAGTTCTCTGAGCTTCTTTCTACTTTGTCTCTATGGGCTGTTTACTCCCTCATGACATTTTGTTCAAAGGATTACATAACCCCCTTCAATAAATAAAAAAATATTAAAGGGGGATAAAAATTCTCTAACATATAGCAAACTTGTTAACAGGTTAGCTCAGGGGCAGCCCATGGCATAGGCTATAGGCAGTCGCCTAAGGCACCAAATGAGTGGGACATGTTTTTTTTTTCTCTCTTTCTTACCTACGAGTGTTCTTGTATACAGCTTTTGGATATACTCACTTGTTCTCCCTTGTGAACATTTTTTCTGTCTTTTTCCCATGGACTTGCATGGGTTTTCATGGTTTTCAAAGCCTGCTTGGTCACTTTTTACCCACCAGGCCATCCACCAAACACTCATTGAATGGCACCTTCACCCCCACTTGTCTTTATGTGTGCAGGACTGGGAGGACTTTCTCTGGAGATACCATTGTTGCACTTTATTTTTGTGTGGATTCATTTTGGAAGTTTTAGGACTGTGTGACACTTTTGTGGGGGCTCTGATCTAAAATCTCACCTGTGGCACCAACATAGTCCTGAGTTAGCTAACAGGACAATAAAGTCACACAGGTTATCCAAAAGATGTATTTATACCATTGACTCCTGCCTCATAACTGTAAACCATTTTCTTTTGTGGAGCAGTTTATACTGAAAGGGTGCAATAAAAGTGGATGGTGCAACACAAATTATAAGCTACGATAACTTCCTTCACTTCTTCTTTCTCTCAAAAGCCAGCACAGTCAAGACTGCTTTCTATATGTGAATTCACTTAGACCCCACAAGTGACTCCACTGCCTGATTTTGCCCAAAAATGTTAAATGCAAGTGTGACTAGGCCTTAATGCAGTTTTCCAATCCTAATATCTACATATGCACTGTTGGATATGATATTGTAGATTTGGAATCTTCATTTATATTCATATTCACTCTTTTCAAGGCTTCATCAAATGTCACAAGTGTCGCATGCAGATATACAGGCACATGAGCTAACTGTCATGTTGAGCTGCACGCACGGACGCATGCACACACACACACACACAGACACACACACACACTTCCGTTGGGATGTGCCCTATTCTGTTATTTTGGCATGGTTGACAATATAAACCATCCTGACAGACAATGGCTCTTCCTGAAAGGCTGTATATGATATCCTCTGTCTCTGTTTCACTCACATACAATCTCTCTCTCACACACATACACACACATACATTTCCGCCAGGATGCCGTCTTTTCCTTTGTTTTGAGGCAGTTGACACTACAAACCTTCCTGAGAGACAATTGCTTGAAGGCTGGACAATTACGTCATCACACACAAATACACACACAGTAACACACACAGTTGCACGCACAGGCTCACAGCATGTTCACGAAATGTTAATTTTGATTCAACTCAATCTAATTTTAAAATGCTTCTGCAGGAAGTTTTCTAATGTGCTACCAAGCACACACATATTGTAAATAAAAACATAAAGATGTATGAAATGAATCATGGAAAGATAGAGTTTGCACCCTCATACAGTTGGATTTGTTTTCTCTATCTTGTTGCATCACAGCAAAACGCTAAAATAGTCAATCGTCATAGTCTTTGTCTCCAGACAGCAGGTCATTTTCAGGTATTCATCTGTCTCTTTTTGACAGCATACACAACACACACTGTTTGTGCTGCGTGCGAATCTAGTGCGCCTAAGTGTTAAGTGTTGAAACTCTAAACACATGTTCCTTCAGCATGGAATTAGTTTTTTTTCCTCTGATGCTCTATGTGTCTGTGTGGTAGTAATTGCACGGGTACATTTTTCAGATGTCTGCTAGTGGACCACCTCATTGGGGCTGTCAGCACATACAAGACCTAAAAACGTACAGCAAGAGAGAGAGAGAGGAGGGAGAGAAGGAGAGTGAAATTAGATGGGTACTGTGTGAGGGGAGGTAGAATAAAGAGGCGAAGGTCATGAAAAAGACAGAGAAAGATGGAGAGGTGAGATGGACACATGATAGCAGAGGAAAGTGGAGGAAGATGGAGTGAGAGAGAAAAAGACAGGTGGTAAAGAGAGATGGAGTGAGAGAGAAAGAAAGAAAGGAGGGAGGGAAGAAGAGAGACAAAGAGGCAGGGCGGTTTAATGGAAAAGCACTTCTGTCATCAAGGCTAAAGCCCAAGAAATATCATACACATCCCTCATTATCTATGGATTAAGGACAGACAGACACACGCATGTACACACACACACGTATAGCCTACACACATGCAGACGCACACTCACACAAAAAATATGCTCAGCAACACCAACAGACAAGTGCACACTGTAGTACACATGGAAAATTTCTCATGGTCAAATTACGATGGTATGTCCCTATTTTAGCCAACCTTTGCCCCCTCAACCACTTAGGCATGTTTCCCAAAAAGCTCCCTCAGCCCACAGAATTATAGTAACCAAAAACATGAAATCTTATACTCTTCTAATCTGAAACAATTAGGATTCTTTAATGGAAGTTATAATAGTTATACCCATTTAAAAACAGAGCATAAAAACACAGCAATCAGATCTGTGACATGAGAAGACAGAACAATGTGTATGTATGCTCTTAAAAATGAAGGAGGTGCACTGTAAATTCAGCTATTTGTCATACAAAGAGACACGCTTCATTTAGTCTCTAGATTCAAACATGTTAAGTCGTGATTCATTCATTTCACAGCGAGGGAGACAGGTATTTGGGCAGGTACGCATCCTACAGTACCTGACAGAACAGCAGACAGATGGAGAGAGGCAGAGCTACTGTATTTAATTTTACTGCTTCAGCTGCTCTAAAAGGTTGTACGGTGTGTGTGATGCTCTTTCTTTTCCCTGCACTCTGTGTTTTACACTGTGATTTCTTGATTTTACACTCATTCCACATCATCAATCCATTTTCAACCCACATTTAAGGCTTGGTCACCACCAAAAATGATGCCACATACCAAGCAATTTACACATGACATAGGTGTGAAGGTGGTTCAGACGGTGTGTTACATCGCTGTGTTTTACGTATGTGAGACCCTGGTCTCAAGGTAGGTTGTCAATGGAAGTTGCTGGACATAAATGTGGACATTCAAGAGTTAAATGTATATGTGTTATTTCATCGCTGTGCATAGTTGTCTGCTATGTAAAGTCAAATCAGGCTTTGTCAGAGTGGTAATTGTTACACATAGATTTTGTGCACCTACAGTAGTAGAGAGTATAAATAAATAAGAAGTGCAATAAGAGTATAACAAGTTATGTGTTGCAGTTACAGACAGTGTAGTGTGAGTGTATATAATGTAGACATGGAAAAGGATTATCATTCAGGAAAATATAAAACATGCCCTGTGGCTTGACAAAATGGCTTCTAAAGACCAGATTTTTTTCAGATTCTGCTGCAGTAGTTTGTCTCATTGTGGTGTCGATACTGTGGATCCTCACCATACTTAAATTTTATTAGCTGCTTCAGTGGTTTTCCTTTTTGTCGTGGCATTCCACAAAAATTCAAACGCAGGCTCCAGAATATACTCAGTCTCTCATTTGAGGAATGTACTGCAGTTCATGCCATGAAAATGAGGTTAAACCTGCAGTGCAAACCTTTCCATATAAATCAACGTCTGTTACATTCAAGCCCTTGCCAAATGAGTTCACACAATGCTGATTAAGCTTATTACTGCCAGGTAAATCTCTCTGTATTTCACAGTATACAGAGTTTTGAAATCTGGTGTCGGTGATGACATTCCCGTGCTAACTTCCGCTTAGCCCTCTGCTAACTTGAATGAGGATAAAATAATTTAATCATGCAGCTCTTCTAGACTTTCCAAATGTTATCAGACCAAATGGAAATTTTGATAGTGAAATGAGTCATTTTGCAGGGGTTGTGACACTCAAAACAATTTATCCACCGTTTTACAGCCGCAACAGTACCAACGGAGTAGGCTACGGCGGGGCGTATGACGTAAGCATGTGTCGACAGTGTTTTTGTTATTACTTTCACTGCCAGAAGGGGGAGAAAAAAATTCCGCACCCCAGCTTTGATGAATATGTATTTGTGTTCTTGAAAGCATGCTGATGAGAAACTGGCTTCTCACTTCCTTACTGTAGGCTAATATTCAGAGCTGTAGTTTCGCAAAATCAAAAAGCGATGCAAAGTGTTTGAGGGCAAAGGGAAAGAAAGGGGCAGAAAGCCTTTCTAGCTTTCTGAGTGTTTTCTCTCTCTTCTCCTGTGTGTGTCCACTGTGTCTTTGCTGTATGGAGTGCAGTCAGATCAGATAATCTCTTTCACTGGCATCTCTCCTGTTTCTCACATTATCATCCATTATCCCTCCATCTCTCCTCTCCTCCTTTCAGTCCTTTTGTCATCTCTGCCCGACTCCCCCTCTTCTGTCTGCCTGTCTGACTCTCTTTCTTTGAAAATATCTCTCACATTCTGTTGCACAACAATATCTCCCATGTGCGCTCCTTCTCTGTCTCTTTTATACGTGCACCTATTTACTATCTTGCTTTGTTTCTTTCTCTTGCTTACGCACACACACACACACACACACACACACACACACACACACACACACACACACACACACACACACACACACACACACAAACTCCCTCCCTCTTGCTCCTCTGTAGGAAACAATGCACAGGAATGGGTGTGTGGGGTGTGGAGGGAGGTAAAGTTGCTTTTCAGAGATGTCAGGGACATCCTGTTACACACACACACACACGCAGACACACACAAAGAGGATGTTGGCTGGACAATGGATAGGTCTCAGGAGTGTTAGTGTGGAAAGGGGCCCTTCCATACCTTGCCTTTCACTGCCTACACAGTATTCCCTCTTCAGTAGTTAAAGAATTTCACTCCCTCCTGCTTTACAGTATATCTAGTTTTATAACTTATGTAGTATTTTGATACCATTTATTTAATGTATACCACTTATTTAATGTATTTTAACGACTGTTACATGTCTTAACGCATGTCTAGCCTGTACTGTAGACTTCTACACACTAATATAGCAGGGTGTGTGTTTAAATACAGGGCAGGTGTATGAGTGTGTGAATGTGTCTTTGTATGCTTGGCATGGGGAAGCAAAGCAGAGACAGAAGTCAGAAGTGCAACCATGGGGTGAAGAGTTCAGAGAGAGCAAGAAAAAAAGAAAAGAGAGATGGAGACATAAAGAGGGAAATAGAAAAAAAGAGCTATTTTGTATTACACATCAATTCTCATTCTTTTTTTATAATTTCACTTGTTACGTCATTGGATTTCACTCTTAATCTCATCTAACACACAAGCCCCTTCCAGACATGCACTGCAACCCTGAAATTTTCCGGACATTACCTGGAGGAGCTGTATATGTGAACTCAAATATCCGAATCAGTTCTGACTGGACATTAAACGGACTTTACCCTGCCAGCTCTCTAGTGCAAAGTCCGTGTAATTGAGCCCATGTGTGGATACAGCAGGTCATTTACTGGAGAATTCACAGCGAGTGAGTGGGCGTGTTGATGATGTTTCTATCATGCGGCTGGCGCTGGATAAACCCAGCAGGCCAGCTAAGCTGTATTGTTTTGACTGGGCCTGACCACTGCTGTGAGGCTAGCGCTAATGGGAGAGAGGACTTCCTGTGATTTCTCGTAAAATAAAAGTCATTTTATTTCTGATGAAAAGCTTAAAAATGCTGAATTACAACTGCAGCGCACTTTTGTGTCATGTCCTGCCTCCTGCATGCTCTACCCAGGTGACACCCCTCGCCTAAACCAAACAGAGTATTACCAGTAGGTGAGAACGCATCTGACACAGACGATCTATTGTGTTCTACATGTGTAAAAGGGCAACTCCGGAAAATGTCTAGACCTGATTCTTCAGACATTGTACAGAGTTCATATGTGAGAATAGCTACAGATGGATCATCACTCTTTTCAGGTCTGTTTGGCTTTGCTGGAGGTTTAATTTAGTGTTACCTTTGAATGTTTTTAGGGTATACTGATCCAGTCAGAACAGAGTGGATTCCTTGGGAGGGGGGCCTTAAAGAGACGGGAGCTAAAACGGCCTGTTTCAGACAGAGGCTGAACTGAGGGGCTGCATAGAGGACCAGTACAAGATAAATACATAGTTTTTGGAACTGTAAATCATTCAAAGGTATTCCAGTAGGGCTGAAGAATATAAGTATAGACCTGGATATGTGGATGATATGTCCTCTTTAAAACTGATCCACCAACAAAAAAAGGCATTGCACTTTCAAGAGGAGCTACTGAAGTGTTTAGTGACAAAATACGACAGCGAGCAGACCAGAGAACAGCAAAAACTGAAAGGTAGATTTATCTATCATTTTTTTTCTGTGTTTAGTGGCTACAGCTGTTTAAGGGATACCATGTGGAGACCGGATTGCTTGTGTTTTCTACCACATGTTTCTGATGCTGGTAGAGACAACATTAAGGACCTTGAAAAAAGACTCAGTAATCTGCTGCTTTTCAGTAACACACATCTAGGAAAGGCTTCTCCACCGCAAATCCCCCACTCTCTGTCACAATATATGGAAGAATGCAAACACAGCAATTGCACGGCATATTCTCATATTTAGTAATGGGACAAGAGTCACCTTTCCTTATATCACAAAGTAAATGAAGGGATGTTGAAGTTACTGTGCCAATATAGTAGCACACCTGGCCCATTTTCATGCATTAAGCACACCTGTTTAGTTGGTGTGGATTGTTGGTTTGTCAGTTTTAGAAAGAAACATTTTCCCATGCACCCCCTCCATTCTTGCTGCCAGAAAAGACCTTTTTGATGCATCAAAGAGCACTTCATTTGAAGCATGCAGCAGCTTTAAGAGTAACCAGCTGGCATCTGAGGATATTTGGGTGGGAAGAGAGTGGGAAGAGTCAAGGGGATAAAAGAGCAGGTGATGGATTTTCACACATATTTGTAGCAAATGTCACTAACAGTAGTGTGATAGAGTTTTCAAAATGTATTTTTACTCTGCAGTCACAATGCTCCACATGCTGCATATTTCTTTTCGCGGTTCACAGTTTGACCCTGTGTTTGCTCGAGGCACCGAGATAAGAGTGGAAACGTAGGGTGAGAGTCATCCAAGAACAGCATTACCAAAACACATGATTATGAGGTTTTACTGGCTTTATTTAAAACTTCCACCATGTGCAAGGGTGCGACATGGAGATGAATGGAGATGGAGGGCGAGGGATGAAGAGAATGCAGAGAAAAGGAGGGGAGGAGCGATAGAGAGAGAAGGAGCAGTGCCCGGTGCTATTGTCCTGTCTGTCAGTTGCTGGAGGGGAAGAACAAAGAAAACTGGTGGGCTGTGGCGTATCACATGTCTGTCTCACTCTCTCTGACTCTTAGCCTTGTTATTCACTCACACACTCACTACATTCACCCAGGGAGATGTGTGACTCCTTTGCATTTGTCCTGTCTCCCAACCCCCCGCCCCCCCTATCTCTCTCATTCTTGATCTTTTACCCAAGTCATCCCCCCTCCTACTACCTCTGTTTATCCCCTCCAAAACCAAACTCCCTCCTCAGAGGCAGGTGGGGTAGGAACAGGTGGAAGGCAGACCTATAGGTGCAGGGAGAAAAGAATGAGGAATGACCCCCCTCCCCAACTACAACCCAGGTAAGGAGGTCGTCGCAAGGCCAGTTCACCCCACACCTGTCCCTTGGCGCCAGGGAGGGGTAGAAAGAGAGGAATAGGGAGAGCGACACACCTGTCCCCCAGGGAACTCGCCAGTGGAGGGATGGGGGACGAGCTGAAAAGAGAAGGGGGACAGAGGTAGAGAAACACACTTGTCCCCTGACCTTTTAGGGGTTGGGAAAGGGTGCGTGTGAGTTTTTGTAAGCGAGGAGATGAAACAGAGAGGACTGCAGGTGGTGGACCGCAAAGCACATAGCCACTTCCTGATGTGTCACGGGAAACTCCTTACTTTGCTATATGACTACTACAGTGTTGCTGTGAGTAATCTTTTAAGTGAAAATATTCTAAATACTCCTGAGGATAGACATTATCTGTTCCACTGACCATTCAGCTGGTGCTGCATATTGTCTGAGGCTGAACCATCCAATTACAAGGTGGCCTCTGTAATCAGCAGGAAACCGAGCCACACAACATGGAAACCTTTATACGATGAAATGTTTAGCCAAATGAGTCCATTGTTATGGTAACAAATCAGTGTTCGGAGAGTCATACTCTGGACTACTGCTAATTTCCATGACATAACTCTGAAACATTCTCTGTCAGCCTCTCGAAGTCTACCGTCTAAGTGGTCTGTGGACAGGACTTAGTTTGATGGAAAGCCCCACTTGCTTGGCTCAACAAATACCAACTCATACAGGAGTTAGAGGTCATCTCTTCTCTTCTGCATTGTTCTGTTCTCTTCCTTTTCCTATTCTGTGCTATACTCTGTAAAAATATTTGTGGGAGAATTTTCCCCTGTAAAGTTGAGGGAAAAGTTGTGGCTTCCAGAAACAGTCCAATAAAAGCAGACCTCTGCCTCGCTTTGTCATCTCTTGCATTTTCTCTCTCTGTCTCTCTCTTTCTGTCTTTTTTCTGACCCTCCATTGCTTTTTCAGCTTGTCATCGCTTCAAACTAAGCGGCCAATTCGGCCTCAGAATATCCCAGAATGCTACAGTGATCCTGGCTGTGCTGTTCAAACATATAAACTTGTCTAAACAAAAGACTGTCCATCAAACGATGATAAAGATGAACTAAAGCCAGCAAACTTCATATTACTACATATATCAAGCCAAGCCAACTTTCTTTAGGAGTTCTGAGCAAATTTTGCTTTGAACATTTTCTGAATGCTTTACACCAAAGGATCGTGAGGGTTTAACAAACCTGACAGATAAAAAGTGTGTGAGATGCAACAAAGGTCATTCCCATATTTGAACTCAAAATGATGCAGATACATGTAACATGTCTCTAGAAACACAGCCTGGTTTAATGTGAGCTGTTTGAGGATTACTACTTTCCTATCTGGTCTTTCTTTGAGGATCAGCCGATCTTTGTCATGTTAATCCAGTGATTCCTGGCACTCTATTAGCAGGCCTGAATCAGACCAAACACACAGGGACACCCACCTCAGAGTTGATTAGTCTGGCCTCTTGTTCAGCTGGTATTACATGTGTTTGATGAGAAAAGCTCCTGCATTGAAGAGAGACTTAAATGTGTATGTGTGTGTCCTCTTGTTGTATATCTACCTCCGCCCTTCTTTTATTTTTCTTCCCAAACGGTTTCATACATCACAGCAATTTCACTTCTGAAAACTTTATGAAGTTCCCAAGAATCTTGCTCAATGACACTTGAGCAGGCGTCATCCGAGCCAAGCATGTCATATGTTGCGTTATGTTGTCTGAATGTGCTTTCGCTAAGTGAGTCACATAAAACACTTCTGCAAAAATTTGACAGAAATTTGGGGACTTTGTACAGATAATAGCAAAGAAAATCATTGGCCCTGTTGGAAAAGTAAACACATCGCTTTAATGGATTTAAAAAGGGCTCCTGTTTTAGTATCATTTTAAGTTTTTGTGTCCCTGCCATTTAAAACTGTGTCCTTCTTGAATGCAGGATTAAATGCTTGTTAATTTAGCAAAATACACAGTGTGAGAAATGAACACTTGGAGGAGGGAAGAAAGTGCTTATTCTGCTTCTTCTCTATGTATCCTGCCAGCTCTCGTCATTGAAGGTGCAATACCTCAGTTAAGTTTTCAACACTTCCACCTAAAGCCCAGTTGTTATTCACTAATGCATTTTAGGAGAATATGATTGTTGTTGGATGAGTTGAACAGAAGGCAGATCTTGTTACAGAAATACTCGAGCCATTTAAAACAACACAATACCCATGTGTGTGGGATATAAAGAAGTTTCTGTCTTAGTCCGTTCTTAACGGGATAGTTCAAGTTTCAAAAACCCTGTGCTTAATGTGGGATAATGAAAACATGTTCAGCCCACATTTGGCCATTCATGCTAGCTTGTTGGTCAAAGTGCTTGTGATTGTCATTCACCCAGGGCGCAGGTCCAAAAGCATAGTCATGTACATCACCGCTAAACCACTGAATGTTGCCAAACCTTTCTTTATCTATGTAGGGGCAAAACTTGCTGCAATATTGTTTTCATAGTGAAGATCCAACACAGCAGGCAATGTAAACAATCTAGTGTAACTTCACATTATTTCTTTTCCTTATTTGGTCTCTTTTTGGACTTCAGTCACTAAGGTTTACAATAGGTCTAATACAGAATCCTATGTAACCCTATTACTAATCCTATAGTTACTATAGTAACCAATATTTACCTTCTCATACCCCAGCTCAGTTTTACTTTTAAGTTCAGTTCTTTTTGTATTTAAGGGACTCAGAGTCAAAGTATAGGCTCATATATAATACAATGTGGGACAGTTACTCTACACTGTCTGTAAAACTTTTCATGGGTAGATAACACGGTTCCCTCTGCTATTTGTTGACAGGATGCAGTCTGGCTTTAACCTTTGACTCCTGCCAGTCGCCAACTATAACCTTTGACTTCCTTCTTTGTTTTTTTCTTTTTCTTCTTCCTTCCTCTTTCGTCTTGTTTTGCCATAAAATAGACAAAGTGAGAGAGATTTATTAGATGGTGACAGGGGAATATGTGTCTTTCCTCTGCTGCACACTGCACATGTTTATTTTGACTAAAATTTTTACTCTTTTCCCAGAAGCCCTCCTTTGGCACTTCCACCCTCGCTAAAAGTCTGCACATATAATGATACGGAAATCTGATAGATTTCTGTTTTCTCTCTATTGTTCATGCTGTTTATCAATTTGTGGTGTAAAAAGTCCGTATGCACAGTACGTCTTGTAATGGTGTCTAACATAAAACACATCATACGGTTGTATGTTCCTGTGTATGTGTGCCTTGTGAACAGGAGCCCCCTGTTAGTGCTTTAAAACCATGCATGCTAAATTTGGCATCTCAGCTCCACTCAAAGCAATTTGTTTGTTGCGGTCACGTACTCATACTCCATAAAAAATTATTAGCTGAAATCAAGACATTTCGGGAGATGTGTTGGCAGTCTGTTATATTTGTATGTGTATGTAGTAAAACACTCCGACTCCACTTAGTCTGCTTTATTAAGTGCATGCATAGGAACATGTGTGAGTGTTTGTAGGAGTGTGTGCGTGTGGTGGAGGTGGGGTGTGCGGCTCATATTTAGACACCTAAGAGCTGAACTTTGACCTTAGTGACGGATTGGTTTGCTAACTTTGGTTTAGAGACACCATGGTTGTATACATACATACATGCTCACAAATGGAAACTTTTTCTCTCAGCTTGTCTATATTTCCACACACACACTTTCCTCTTTTTTGTTTTTTGAGCTAATTTTATAACAAAAAAAGATTTCTTCAGTCCAGAGCAAAACATCAACAGTGATATTTTACTGATATGGTTTACTGAAGAGTTCATCATAGTTTTGCAGGGGAATATGATGGAAAAATATTCCTCCCTTTAAATAGATAAAATCTCCCAAGTGTACAGGGTCAGTCTGTCTTTATCTTATTTATACTATGCGTGTGTGTGTCTAGGCTATCACGGGAATTTGGTGCATGAACGTGGGAGTATATGTTCTAATGAAAAACATTAAATTACAGAGTTGAACAGGCTCACTCTAAAATGTGTGCGTGTATGTGTGTGCGCATGTGCATGTGAAGTGTATTAGTGTTCCAATTATTTCTGCTGGGAATGATTAGGCTGCTAGTGGGACTACAGGAATCCTTGGGTCATAGGTTACCACTCCTTACTCCCCTATCCTACACATACAGACACACACACACACATACACACACACTGACACATACACATACACATACACATACACATACACATACACACATACTTATGCAAACATTCCTTCTCCCAATAAATCAAAGTTTTGTCTCTTAAACTACTAAGTCAAATACTCACTGGTACTCTCAAGATCTAAGAAAAACAAAAGGAAAAAGACGAGAGTGGCTACTGTTTCCATAGCGACTAATCCCTAGCCCTCACCCTGCCAACATACAGTTGGGGGAGGTGGTCAGCAGAGGGGTCAGTGCAGGTCAGCAGGTCCCTGGTCCTGTTTGGGGAAAGGCTGTGAGAGAGGATGATGGAAGGGTTGACATGAAGGGAATTAAATACACAGCAGAAGGAGAGAAAAGTGGGGAGAGAAGAGAGGAGTGAGGAGGGGGGGCATCCTTACAATTTAATGTTCCCTACTGCACCACCTGTAGTGAGTACAAAATACTTACTTGAGGATAAGATGGGGAGCAATGGAAGGAGAGGGAGGGGATGGAAACAAAGAAACACATAAAGGAACAAATGGATGAGGTAGATAGGACATGGCTGAGTAAAAGAAGAGCCAAAAGAGTAGAAGAAGAAGAGAAAGGGACTGCTGGTGCATCTCTATTATGCAGAGTGACTACATTTTGAGATTACAACTTAAACTGTCATCCTGAACCTACCTATTCTTGATCTCTTTACTGTATATCTTAACATTTATATGTTCAGTCTGTTTTTAATAATTTCTTCTCTTTGAGTTTCTTAACATGCCATCAGTTAAGGGTTATGGTGTGACTAAGCAGTGACTTTGATACAAATAGAAGGACTAGCAAGTTTGTATGAATACTAGGTGTGTGTGTGCATGTGTGTGCATGTGTACGCATACATACAAATCTGTATAAGCCAAGCAGAAGTGAAGTCATGGTTGTCATGACTGATGTCACGGTTGTATTTGTAGTGGTGTTGAGGTTGCCTCCTGACGTTAGGAAGCAGTTAAAAGAGTTTTGTCCTCTAATCTCTGGGTGATCAGGAACAATTCAAGGCAACAAAGGTAAAGAAATGACCTTAGCTTCTATGGAGACGAGTAAAAAATAAAATCAGTGTTGACTAAAGAGCTACAGCGTCACTTTTACACTGTGTTCAAACATCATGTGTCAAGCAGTAAATTATATCTTTTCCACTTTAAACACCACGTCTGTTCACATAAATCACATCTGTCAAATGCTCGACTCTGACGCTTGCTTCCACCAGGTGTTCACGAACACGACTGTCCTTTCTTTATAGACATGACACAATCAAAAGTCTTCCTGCTAACTTCAAGTTGTCCTTAATTATTATAATAATTGTATAGAATTTTCGTTCTCAACAAACTGTTGGACTTGAGGTGCTTATAACAAGAAACAGGATCATAACCATGTTTTTACTGTAAATTAAACCTTCACATTACCAGTTTAAATGAAAGCTTCAATTTAAAACCCATGTTGCCATGCCAAATATTTAGTGTCTTGCATCTCTATGCAACCTTTGGATGAGTTTCCACGGTTAAGTCATGATGATGTGACCATGGAGTGAGAGCACTTAAGGGGAGAAGTGTGAACATGTCCAGTCACACACCAGTGGTAAGATTCAAAGACAGAGGGCTATAAAGTAAGAACTTCATTTGTTTAGTGCACGAAACAACCGTTGCTAGGATGAACACATACAAACACGCACGCATACAGACGCACACACATACAGTATGCTCGCTTATACAGATGTGCCGTGAGACACAGTCATAAACACTGTTAAAATATTAATAAGAATCTTAGATGAGTGCGTCTACAGATTTTGTGGTTTACACATTGTAATCAAGAAATGTGTCTAGTGATGGAAGAAAATGGATTATTAAGAACATGGAAGGATGAAAAGAACTTATTAAACTAATTGGCTGTCTTGTAATTACACTTTACAGTGAAACATTTTTAGTATCAAATACTCACCCTCTGGGTGCTTGCAAGGTGACTATTAAAAGTTTATAGATTATTACCTAAATAAACTATTTCTATCTGAATGGTCATGCACAAACCTGTTTGAATGTATTGTTACACTGCAGCACAGAAGCTGTGTATTTAGACATTAAAAAAAGAGCTTTTAGAATATACTAGGAGTGCAAATGGACAATATAAGTTTCCAAATCACAATCCAACACATGTGAAAGCTGTGTATTAATTCATTAAATGTTGGTGAAACCTTTTCTGTACACTGAGCAGATACCATAGAGGTGGATTTTGCCACGTGAGTTATTTGAGATGATTCTGTGGAAGTTTCAGTACTTTTTTGTGCTGTGAGAACAGGTCACTGTTGAAATCCGAAAGAAATTCAAACTGACCACAGTTTCTTTTCCCTAAAAACAATAAAACCACAACTTTGCCAGCCAGAATAATTAAGCACCAGAGGCACATTTTATTTAAATGATGCACCCTTTTCCCCTTGTTTTATCATTCTCTTTTATCCTGGCTCATCTTTCTTTCCTGCCTCATTTTTTTAGTCTCGAGTTATTCTATTGACACCGTTTCTGTCTTTGTGTGGTGTTCTACTTCTCCCTGAGAGAGACAAAATACCATACCATGTTTTATAGTAATGTCCAAAAAACACGTGGTAGCTTACTGAGTCAATGGATAGAACAGCCTAACATAAATTTTATAACATGGCAGCGGTTACACTGCCCCCTAAAACTATTTTGCCATCCTTGCAAAGGAAAGGATTTACTGAAATGCACAAATTCATACAAACAAATAATCCTGGGGTAAAGTAAGAAAAGAGGAGAGAAAGAAAGAAACAGCACTGTCAAGAAAGAAATTGGATAGAGAAGCAAGAAGCCTTCTTTCCTGGCGTCATGAGGATGACTTCAGCCCGCGACAGTTGGGGTGTGGTGGGGTGGAGGAGTGGAGGCTGTTGTAAGCACATCTTCTGAGTGGCTGAGGCCACAGGCTCACCTGGCCAAGGTGTCTGGGAGGTGTGAAAGATGAGAGGCTTTTAATGGCTTACATTTCACTCACATACAGGAAGATGTCAGTAGTTACTAACGGCATTAGTAATAAACAGAACGCTATAAAAACAAATGTTCATGCCATGCACACACACCTTAAGTACACACTTGCACTTCACTAATACACACACACACACACACACATGCACACACATACACATTTACTCTCTGGAGCCTGAGAGAGGAGAGGAGAAGACCGGTGCCTCCCACACTTTACCTGCAGGTATACTCCCCCTCCTCTCCTCGATTCATACTTCCCTCACTCTGCCTTGTGGCTGTGTGCCTGTCACATTAGAAAGGGAGAGAAAGAGGATAAGTAATATAAGACGTGAAAGTTAATATAGGTGTGGGTGATGGTAGTTTGTCATGTGTATCTGTCATCCTGAATGGGGGCGACTGAAGTAAAAAAAAAAGCCTTCAATAAAAGTCTCATTTTGATGCTGTTGAATGAAAACCCCTCAAGTTCTGAAGTAGGTCATGTAATTGGGCCTCTTTCCCTGTCACTTTCAAATAAATACATTAATTTTCAAACTAAAAATTGAACAGCACCTGAGTCAGTCTATGTCTAGATTTGTTGCATAGATGCACAAAATGAAGACTGCCTTTGTTATAAATTGGGTCTTCTTTCATTTTAGCTTTGATCAGCATTTCAGTTGTTTATGGTGACGTCGTAATCACCAAAGTGAGTGCAGAAATCTGGGAACATGGTGACATTACTACAACTAAGTTTGACAGGGAAAGAAACGAGTAGTCCAATAATCTTTAGCCTGACTTAACGATTTTATTTGGACGTAAAACTGAAAGTAAGTGCATCGTGATAATGTGATCGTGTAATAATCCCTGTAAACTGTGATGGATGTATACAACAGTTTGGGTAATAATTTTTCCATCTGCTTACATTTTCTCTTACAGGTTTGGCTTTGTGGGGCTTTGTGTAAAACTTGTATGATTGCCTGACTGTTCTTGTTCTCTGCCTAGTATGATTTCTTTCCCAGTGATATTTCTCCATTCCCATATCTCAGCATTTAACAAGGTGGGTACAAATGTATTATCACGACTTATAGAAATGACGTCCAGCCCCTAGAGAATAAGATCCAAGTACAAGAATTTTCTTTTAATCCTACGCTGTGATGTCAAGTGACATCACAGCCTGAGAAGTAACAAAAGGCGAGTGACTGACTTTGCAGATACTGTGACAGTGCCCTGGGTGATTTTCCAAATATACATATGGATCACATTATGATTCAGAAATGGGCTCATGGGTTTATTCAGATTTATTGCTACTGTTGCTGTGCGGTGACCCAATAAGTCCCATATTAAATTTGACATCTGGACTCAATGTTGAGGGAACTGAAGGTTTGAAACAAAAAGAGAAAAAAGAAACAGACATAGTGACTTCAATTGAGACCTGCTTGTTTGATCACCCAAGGGAACAGCGGTTCAAAAATGAGGCAGATGAGTGTGTACGGGATAAAAGCAGAGAGGAGGAAAGAGAAAGTGAAGGAGAAAGAGAAAGAAACTGATAGAGGTAGAGAAAGATGAGAGGAGTGGAGAGTCGTCTGTGGTTCCCATGGTCCAAAGAATGAGTTGCTTGTGCTCATATGGTTGAATGTGTGTGTGCGTGTGCATTTGTGTGTGTGTGTCATTAGAGTCCCCCAGAGCGCTGAGACCAAAGAGGTCTCACCGTGACACCTATTATCCCCCCGAAACATGACACACCACCGGGGAGAAAGACAGAGAGAGGGAGAGCAGGGGTGGAGCACACATTTCACTTGTTTCTCCCTCTGTTTGCCTATGTGTCTGTGTGCGCCTGCACATGTGTGTATGACTGTATCTGCATTTACAAGCATCAGTTGTTTGTGTGTTAATGTACACACACACACACACACACACACACACACACACACACGCTATCTGTCTAAAACTGTAACGTAGCATGAGTTTATATCTGTGTGTATGAACTCCCTGTGTGCATATTTCTGTGGTAGAAGGTGAAATGTAGCAGATCACCGCGCTGCGCCAGGTGTTTGCCTTGGCCACACTTCTAAGGCCCTGACACACATTTTACAGAGTCCGCAGGGAAATAGTGTAAGAGGTTGGGGGGATTGTGCGTTTGTATGAGGAATGAGAGCAGTTTAAAGGAAGGGGACGGGTGCTTAACTATTACTTTTTTTCTTTTGTGCTTTTCTCTCACATGATTGTCCAAAAGTGTGCTAAAGCCCTGATTTTTCACTTCTTTTGCCCTCCTTACGTCTAACTTTGAAAATCCAGAAGCTAAATTCAACACTACTATTGTACTCATGATTTCTTTGTCAAAGTGATGTCTACAAGGTTGTGTGGTAGTCTATAGGTGAATGGGAAATTGGAATATAAGAGGAAACTAAGCGGATTGGGGGTGTTTATTGGTTTTAAAGTTCATGAATTCACACAGCACATTTAAGAGGCAGTTCAGCCAAATCACACCCACACAAAACACATTTTCTAGCCATGCAGATAGGGTTAGTGTTAGGGGTTAGGGTGATTTTGTATGCCTATGTCCTGAGATATTTCTGCTTCCACCGCAGTGCAAAGGGAGTGAATGGAATTTCATATTTGAAATATTACTTGTTGCTATGGATAATCCACAGACCTTGCTGTCAACAGATTTCACTGGAACTACTTTCTACCAGAAAAAAAGTCACTAAAAAAACTGTTGGCAGCATATTCCACAAGGGGTAATTTGGGTGACCCAACCCTTTAAGACAAGCAAACTGTAACATGGAAGCCATTTTCCGCCTGTGTTTTATTACAAGTTTATAACATACATAATTTATTGTACCACTACCTCTAGTCATGCTCCTGCTTTGTATCTGATTGGCTCAGTGCCCTTTGTGACACATGCACAGGATCCAAACACCAGAGCACACTGTATGCATGACAAAAGTAATTCAAAACATCGCCACATAACCCAGTTTGCGTAATCAAGTTACGCTTACTGTCATTACGATCATAAAGTGAGTAAGATAACTAGGTTAAGGTGTTTATATGAGTATTGCCTTACTCAAATTATAATCCAATTATTACACAGCATGTAAAGGCACAAACTTTAATTCATTCTGGATAAGGAGTATGGGCTAAATGCCTGAATGTCAATGTTAATGTGAAAGAACAATGGAGTGGGTTGGTTTGGGTTTGCAAGAAAGGCTGTGAAGCCATTAGGAGAGGATGTTGGGAATGGAAGTGTGTGACTTTAATGGCAATTTGGGGTGCACATGCGGAGTGTGTATGAGGGGGTGTGTGGAGTCTGGAGGTGGGAACAAGGGTTGGAAAACAACCGGTTTAGTTGTGGCCGAGATGCTGTAGAAGTTGTTGGGAGGTGGGGGTGGAGGGTGTTTAGGGTGTCAATGTACATGCAAGGCTAGTGTATGTGTTTTTTGGGGGGGGTGTTCGGTTGGTATAAGTGGAGGCTGTTAGGAGGGGGTCGACTTTAGACATTTTAAACCCTGGCTCCTCTCTCTCTATAGGCCTGCTCAGGTTTCCTAAATGCTGCCAGCAACGAAGCGATACAGAGCCAAAAAGAGATTGAGCACAAGTACGGGGATTGGGGGTAGGGGTGGTGGGGGTGTTTAGTGAGGTTGCAGGGGTAAGAGTAAAGGGGGGTTAAGTGGGTCTGGAGGGAGAAGAAGGAGAAAGGAAAGCAAAAGGCATGGGGAGTACGAGCGGGTGGGAGATGTTGGAGGAGAACAAGTGAGGAGGGAGGAACTCTAAATAGAAGGAAGGAAAAGTAGAAAAAAAGAGGCAGAAAGGTTAAAAGAGGGGTAGGTAAAGAAGAGATGAATGGAGGAAGGAGGAAGAGGAAGGCAAGGAAGAAGGAGAGAAAAGAAAAGACGTAGATATAAAAAAAAAAAAAATTGGGGCCCTGTCTGAAAGTCAAAGTAGCCCCCGTCTTTCTGTCTCTTTCTCTCTCTCTTTCTTTCTCTGGGAGCCGTCAAAATAATGGATTGTCACGCTAAATGGCCGGATACAAGAGGGCAAAGGGGTTGCCTGGGCGGGGAAGCCGAGAAGGAGGGGGGTAATTGTAGGAGGCAGGGGGAGGAGGGCAGTTTGGATAGACAGGGGGGCGGACAGACTGACGAGTCGGGTATGCTTCCAAGTCAATTTATTCCCTATTAAGGAGCACCGCCAAAAACAACAGACAGATTGAGAGACAGACAATGAGACACAGATTATCATTCTGATTCTGAGATCAGGTTTTTTTTTTTTTATCAGTTTTGTTTTTCAGCCCTGTGCTCCTTTTGGTTTCGTGAAATGACTTTTAGAAAACATAGTGGTATACCACAGAAACCACACATTGACTTGTCAGGATTTGGGAGAAAACAGGTTTGCTTTCTGATTGACGGCAATGTACTTTTGATAATTGATATTGCATTTTCAGTGGTTTGGGCATACAACATTCTCATTATAAGCCAATGTTACAGTGTTAAAAGTGGTATAAATTAAGAGGTTTTTGCACAAACACTAAGACAGCCTTTGGTTTCTGTCAAAGTTGTAGACAGGCGCTTTGTTCTTATGAATATAATTTGGCAGTCCTTTAATATTTTTGAACATGTAAAAATGTGTCTTGGCTGTTGCACTATTTTTGAGCAGATTTTTCCTGGCCCAGTAGTATGCTGGTCATTTTGTGGATTTATAAAGCTTCTGGGTAAGATTGGCTTTGAGTGTCAAATCATGACGAGCCCCACAACACATGCTTTCTCTATCAAATGAACAGTCTGTGTTTAATAAACAAACCGTCTCCTCCATATTAACTATCCAACTGTCTATTCTGTGCATACTTCTATTTTTATATAAAGTGTGTATTAATCAGTTAGATTTAACACTGCCAGTCAGTTCACATTCTGGCTCTGTGGTCACTTCTGTGTGCCAAAAAGAGCTCCCTGGACCACAAAAAATTACACTGTTTAAAGGCTCCATTGTCTTATATTAAACAATTTTTTTTGAACGAAGCACTCCAGAAACGCTCGCCAGAACACCAAGACAACATATCACAACAAAAACACCATGGCAGAAAGCTAGTATTTTGTACTGTTTTCCAGGGTGTTTTTCTGCTCAATTATGCATGTGTTTTTGAGCGAAGTTTCAATACATTGCAGACACAGTAGCTGGTTTGTTAGAAGCTGTACTGTATGTGGATCATGATAAAAAAAAAGGCTCACCCTTGTTTATTTCTCCCATCTCTCTGTCTCCCCTGGCAGTCTTCTGATCAATGTGGCTCTTTGATGTATATTTGATGCATCTCAATATCCAAACGTCAAGAAATCTCTATTATTATTTCTTCTGACAATAGAAAATCAATAGCTGACGAGAAATGGATGGCTTCAAGGACAGAGGAAGGCTGCTTCCAGTGTGTGTGAGAGAGAAAGAGAAAGAGAGAGAAATTCACAAACAAAAGACAGTCATAACATACAGCACAGTAAAGGGATAGTAGATGGCAGCAATAATGTGAAAGCTAAATTAAATGTGTGCATATAATGTCTGCATCCAGCTGTCCGTCTGTAAGAAAAATAACAGAATTTTTTTGGGCCAACCTGAACCAGTCCAGGCCAATAGAGATATTAGCCTCATAATCACTCAACTTTTGATTTAGTGGAAAGGTATGCGGTTCATATTTTTCATTTCCCCAACCTCCCCTCACACATGAAAAGAATGAAAACAAAATGGGAAAGTTGGAGAATGGAGGAAAAATACAGTAAAATAATACAGATAAATGTAGGAAAGTAAAAGACAAAAGCATACATATTTTTTTGCAAAGCTTTCAAAAGCAGCCAAAACAAGTTTGAGGAGACATATTGACTGCAATGCAAACTGAGTTATAAAGAACAGATCTGACAGAACGTTCTTGTGGGAGATGCCATAACCTCCAGAAACCATCACTGAACCAGGGAATGTGGAGTGTTGCAGATAATTAAGATAATTTCTACTTTCTGTCCAGGTTGTAGCGCATACAGTAATATCAGACTTGCATTGCAGAAGCATGGCACACCCAGCGTGAACAAGACTGCTGTCTTTTATCAAAAACCTTTGACACAGTATTGAAGCCCAAAATTATTTAAAATCTGGCTGTAAAATTGTTTTATTCCCAATTCTGGCTTCCTAACTTGCTTATATATTGCTTTCCAATTGCTTGTAATCACTGTTAAGGCTTTCAATGTTAATCTATAAAATGAAATAAAAAAATTTCAACGTCTCTACTCCCCAGGCAGTCCAGATTCAACCTACAGTTTGTGTGAAAGAAGGCAGGAAAAATGCTGTGCAATGTACAGTATCGCATCTAAATATATTTCTTGATATCTTAAGAAGTCATGTTGGATTTTCAGTGTCTACCTTTAAAAAAAAATGAATACTTGATTCTGTGCACAGATGTGGGTGGGAAGGTTTCACTGGAACAACACAAATTCTGATTTAGGATAGACACAAATTGTTGATATTCCCCACGCTCTCGTCTGTTGCGATCGCAATCTCCTTCCCCTCCTCAGGGCTTCTGATCTCCCCTTCTCTGTTTGCATATAACATGCTTTTGATTTACACCCAGTCCCTTGTGTTTATATGTGTGTGTATGTGTGTATGTGTGCGTGTGTGTATGTGTGTGTTCAGTGTTTGTTTTTTCCTCCGGTCTCAGAGTGAATGCCTGCATGTTTGGGTGCATTTGTCTCTGTGAATGTACGTCTTTCTCATCTATTTTCTCGGTTGTGAAACAGGAAGGTGAGCCTGGCTGTGTCCCATGGTAACGTACTTTAACAATGTCTATTCTGCTTCCAGAGATTGGTCTCACTGGAACTGTTGGGAGAGTCGGCCAAGCATGCGGTGTACCCCCCCACCCCAATCACTCCCCTCCCCTCCTATGTTCTGCTCTGCTCTGAGAAAGATGAGATGCTGCAATACCTTTATAATGGATTGATAGTGCCTTTGGGCCTCCCAGCGATTTGAAATACAACCAAACATGGTCCCTGTGCAAAGTTTCAAACAAGGATACTCCTTTTTTCTGGGCATTTATTCAAACAAGCATCTACCTTTCTGTGTAATGGCTCCAAAGAAGACGAAAGTCCTCGTCAAGCAAAGGTTAGCTCTGACAGAGATGATGTTTGGTTCAAACGCTGTGCAAAACAACCCACAGAGGGAGCATCAATCTAATGAAAGCTTCTCCTCTCTTTCTCATATCAAGTGTAACACCTGGTGACTTGTTGCTGTACATAATTTACTGCTGTTGCTTTGCAAAGATTAGGAATCTAACCAACAGTATCAGAATATAATGGAGACTGCCAGCTCGAAAAAAGGTTTTACCTTGATTGCACTTCAAACAAATTTTTAGTATTTTTAACAAAACTCAGCAACACAGTTATGTGGGCCAACGACAACATGATCCACTCCTACGGTCAGGATGTGAAGGATATGTTCATTTGATCTCTTTTTCTTTGAACCTTACATTTTTATATATACACTCACCAAACACTTTATTAGAAACTCCTGTGCAATCTAATGCAATCCAACACAACAGCTCTTCCATAAATTCTAATTTTATGAAGTTTATACCTGTTCAGTTTTTGTTGACATTGTCAGAAAGGTGATAATTCTACTTTATGTTTATTATTGAGGTCGTAGTAGGTGGTGGTGGTGGTGTGCTGGACTGTATTATATTGAAAAGTGTTCCTAATATTTTTCCCACCCCATTAATATACGTGAGGGGGACACTATTTATTCTGTACAGTGGCCATTTTAGGACATCTTCGACTCAGCTTATCAGATGCGGATGCAGGGAGGTAAATTTCTTGGTGGTAGCGAGCACAGATACAGTGCAGAGCAGTTGTGTGTGCAGGAAGGATAAGCATCAAATCTGTTTATAGACAAGTTGTTTAAATTAAGTTGGGGTCTTATATGGCTGAAGACTGACTACAAAGTGATGTCTGTGCTTATCTGAATAACTGTGAGGATCCATTATTTGAGTAAATGTGCTCTGTCCTCTAAGCACCTATGCTGTATAGCTGAGGAATAAAAAATCTCATCTAAGTATAAATTGGAAAACATGCAATTTCAGATCTCGGTGAGCCAAAGGAAACATCTTGTTAGGATTTCAACTGCTGAATGAGCAAAGACAATGTAGACAGTTTAAAAAACATTGTTAAATCTTCAAATTTCATGAAGTTATCATTTGTGACAGAAAACTGGTCACAAAATGGGGAAAAGACCAATCATTTTTGTAACAAGAAGCATCGCCTGCTGGGTGGTTTTAGTATTTACTGTAATTGGTGCCCTGTGTGGTGAGTCATTTCCCATTGACATGTGTGCTGCTTTATAGGCAAATTAAAACTTTCAAGGCCTACTCAGATCTCTCTCTCTGAATGAGTCCTCGCCTTACAAGATTTGCTGAAGTCATAATTCAATAAACCAAAAATGGAGCAGGGCATCTCTTTCCACATTGTCTACTCTTGCTCCTTGTAAACTTGCAAACTTGTTGAAAAATACCACTGAAAATCGATTGAGATATGAATTTATGTGGTCGCCTCAAGTCTAACAAAAATCTGATTGCATGTTGATGATAGTAGCTCATAAACGCTCTGTCATGCACTCTGAGATAATGATGATGTTTGCGGAATGTGAAGAAATGAAGATTTATGGGTATTGATGTAGTTGCTGAGGGACTCACTTTGCTTGTGATGCATGCATGAACACACACACAAAGATTTGACTCTGTCTCTGTCTTTTTATCTCTCTCCCTAAATACACACACACACACTGTAATGTGTATTATTTTGGGGATCGCACCTGTTGTAAAAGAAACTGGTCATTAAGACTGTTTGGTTGTGTGTGTGGGTGTAAATTTCCGTGCGTGTTTTATTATTGTCTGCAATGGGGCAGCTCTCACAGTCTAGTTTGAGACTCAAGCTCAAATTTAATGTTTTGACAACTTAAGAATGCCCAACAACACCTGTTAACACTCACATGAGTGCACACACAAACACACACACTGTCCCCAAACACATTTACATACATGTCCATGAACACATTCACACAGCAAATGCAAGCTCTGGCAGACAAAGGTGCGGGTGCAAATGCATTAGTGCAGTCATGCAAAGCAGGCTTGTGCACTATAAACAAGTGTGGATTCCCGGTCAGTATGTTGGGCAAGCACTCTCCCTTGGCCTCGCTCTCTGACACACACAAACACACACACACACACACACACACAGGAAGGGAGAGTTTGTGCCAGTCCTGTCCTCTCAGGTCTATTTCTGAGGCGACGGGAAAATGATCAAAGCTATGTGACCAGACTCCAGGAATGACCTTCTAACTGTCTCAGGTGTCTCTTATTACACACACGCAAATACAGACACACACACACACACACATATATATACACACATCCTCATTTACACAGCCACACGCCTACACATACAAACTCCCACACTGAAATATGGGAAGAAAAAACATGCAAAGGTTTCTCTATGTGAGGTGTCTTCACATGTCTCTGTGTTTCAGCCACATACACGTCTGTACACTCTGTCCCTCCTCAAATCCCTCACCACGTCTGAGGTGTAGAGATAAATTTAAGTGGAGGTTGCTGTAGGGACCTGTTGGTGTCAAGTATCCCCAGCTTGCACAGCATGTCAGCCATTTTCCTTCACATCTTTTCTCAGTTTCAGCTGCTAATTGTGTCCCCTCCATGTACAGCTCATAGGCCCAGGCACACACAAGAACATACTCACACATTTTCATACATTTCCCCCTTTTTGCACCTTCTCCTTGCAGAAGGTATATAGTTGTATGGAGAAGATAACTGTTCCATGCATCCACACACGTACAAAACAGCCTGATCATCACTTAATGCCGTAACTGGCATATTCTCAGTTGTTGCTATCTTAATGAAATTAACAGGATATAGTTTTGCTCAAAGGTTAGACAGCACATCTGCTAACATACACTTTGTGATCTCCATGAACTAGGATGTTAATTTTTCATCAGAAAAGATTTTTATACAATTACACTTGTTCATTCATCATTGCTAATTCCAATGATATGATGTCCTGGATCTGATATCCCACAGGAAATAAACAACCACTCAAAATTAGCCAATTTTGGCAAAGTCATTGTGTGTTTGGAGTAATTCAACTATTCCATTTTTTTATCTGCTCTCTAATAAATCCCACTATCTCCTCAATCTGCACTGAATTCCTTATTCATGTGCATGAAGAGAAAAGCATACAAGCCAAGAATCTACAATTTATTACTGTGCAGTTGTCTTTTTATTGTACCACTGCGGTGCAACAGGAAAACGTCACAGTGACCAAATAAGGTCACACTGGCAGATTCTTCTAAAGGATGTAAAATGTCAATATCCAACACTTGATTGTCACACAGTGGAAAAGTACTGAGGAGCAGTGAGTAGTAAGGATTATAATGTTGTTGCATGTATGAGGTCACTTACAGTCTTCCACAACACACATTACAAATTCTAATGGTCTTTGATATTCAGCCTCTGCAGAAACATGAGGCTGCCAATGGTCTGCAGCCAACAAGACATCTCACCCACCAATTCCTCATATGATCATCCTATGGGACAGTCAGCTTCAGTATGATCACCTGTCTGAGTGTCTCAGGCAGAAGAAAAATGTTGACACTACAGTTTCCTGGAAAGAAGCATAATATAGATAGATAGATAGATAGGTAGATAGGTAGACTGTACAAAATCTGATTGTATACAGTGCTCTCTGAGTGTGTGTGTACATGTGTTAGGGTGTTTTGTGTGTGCAAAAGGTCACATCTTAAGCAGTTCTATAAATATTCAAAGGAGATGTGACTCTTGTCAATGTCTGCTCAGATTTCGCTCATCTACACATACACACACACAGGCAAACACACACAACTTTAGATTTTGGGTCACGGCCTAGTTGAAAAGGCCTTGGCCAAGCGCTCCTTTGGTGTATCACCATTACTGAGAAGTGTTAATAGTTCCAGTGGGCTCCAAGCCAAAAAACATCTCTCTTTCTCTCAACTTGTTTCAAGCTCTGTCAAGTCTCTGCTGATGGCTCTTGGCTCAACCGAACAGGGACCACACATATACAACGGCAATATTTTCATCTTCTGACCAAGAGAAATATTGTCATTGATGCGCACACCCACAACCCACACTGGACAGCTTCATAAACCCACCACTATAACTTTCTAAGCATAAAAAGCAATTCTTCTTCTAGAAGTATGCTAACTCATCTCATGAGAAATGTAACAAAATGCTATCCTATGATGTTAATGTATATAATGTCGAATTGTTTAACCCTTCCCCTTTTTCCTTATCTCCACCCTTCTCCCCCTATAGTGTGTTTGTGTTTTTTTATTCCCAATCTCAGGCTTCAGGTCATGGGTCAGAAAGCACAGAGGTGATAAATGCTTCCAGGTCACCTCTCCTGTCTCAGGGGGTCAGGGAGAGGGTTTCTGCAGTGACAGCAACAACATGATCACTCAGCTGAAGCACCAGAGTTGAACCTCTGTGACCCGTCTCTGCTCTGTCAACCTCATACCGTTTCTACCAACCAACCATCCACAAAAGGCATCTGCTACAATCAGAACAAAAAGGGCCACGCATCACCAAAGCACAGACGTGGAACCTTCACTCTGAAATGGTAACTGAATCTGTGTGAGGTATTTTATGTTTCTGATGAACACAGCGGGAAAAGATGCCTATATTCTCAATTATGATTAGTTGGCAAACACTTGGGTGATTTATTTTCTGTAGAGAATTAGGCTCTATTTTATATGCTCTTTTTTCAATCTAGTGTTAAGAAAGTTACAGTTACAGTTCCAATGGGAGAAAAAAGCAAAATACTAATATTTATATCTCTATCAGTACAAATACACACAATAAACATTAAAAAATATTGAAATTTGATAAAATTCAAGTGTATTTTGAATAAGATGTGATACTTATTATTTATGTTGTTAATTGCACCTTACTCTACATTATTTGCATTATTACACTGCACATGCATGCACACAGCCACACACACACGTATCTGATTCAGTGACAGTGAAATGCCTGGTGTTATTTTGAGAACGTTAACAACCCAATCTCCCTCATGCTGATCAGATCCCCTCTCCCACTGTGAATCGATGCCTTGTACTCCGGCTCCCCTGCACTAAAACTAATCTAGTTGACTTTCATAACTAGTATAATCTGATTATAAATCCCCTGGTATGGACGCCACACAGAACAGTGTGGCAGAGGTCATACACCGCTTGCTGAGAAATGCCACAGGCCTGTGTTCTGACTGAAAGTGCTCTCCATTAAGCAGGAGATTACACACTCTGCTGCGTCACTGGAAAACAGAACAGTCTGCTTAGATTGTTCATAATTAACAGAACTGCTTGCTTTCCTCTGACTCCTGATGTATCTTAAATGCGGAATTCAATTTGGAAACTTCAGAGTTCAGAGTTTAGTAACTCAAATACAAGTTGTTATAGCCTCTAAAATATTTATTTGAAATCTCACAATGGTTTTTATGCTTGACTATAATAAGTTGCTATACAAAATCAGTGATATTTGTCATGCAAATTCAATCCTAGGCCCTCCTCATAGTAAAAGGGATAAAAACCTTTATTTTAAGTTTAATTCTTTGTGTGGTTTGGTGCTTTGTGTGTTAGTTAATACAACAAAAATGGCTTTTTATCGTTTGTCTGTGGGAGTCCATTGGTTTTAGTCTCTTTGGTGCAAATACACCATTCCAAAGTGTATTTTCCAATATACACCAAAATATACTGTTCACTGCTCTGATATTTGTATATTCAGTAGTACATTTTAAAGTTAAGATTCCCTAATAGTAGCTTGATCTCATGTTGAACTTAAGCGCCTCATATCCTTTTCCAGTACCTCAAATTGACTAATGTTTATGTTTAAACCAAGTCTGACATGTGGTGTTTTTCTCCTACAGCCACCACAGAGGAAAGTCCTCCCTGGTTTGTTTGGGTTAGACAGCAGAGGAATGAGGGGAGGGAGGACAGGGAGATGGGGAGGAGTGGGAGGTGAGGGGATGATGACAGGGGAAAAAGGGAGGGGGGGTTGTAAGTGAGCTTGGACAATGCTCTCTGAATTTTAAAGAGGGAATAGAAAAAGGGGAGAGGGGGAGTGGAGGTTCGGAAGAGAGAAAGGAGAAGGAGAAAAGGGTGGGTTAGGGAAACGAAGAGAGAATGGCGGCAGAAGGAGAGGAAGGGGAGCTTGTGAGGGGAGGGTTGGGGTGGGGGGTGATGGGCTAGAGGACAGGATAATTAGAGGGAGGAGAGGAGCAGAAGGGAAATGACAGAAGAAGGAAGAGAAGGAAAGTGAGGAGAAGGGGAAGGAGTGAGTCCATGCAATGGGGGAATAAAAGAATGAAGGAGGGAATGAAAAAGATGGGGATAAGGGAAAGGAGGAGGAGGTGGAGGAGGAGGAGGAGGGCAGGGACCTTGGGGTTACATTCCTGAAGTGCAACCAGCCTGGTGCAGCTCTGCTGCCCAATGTAAACACAGGGCAGAGAGGTGGACTGACAGCCTGTCACGGTGACTCATGAGAGAAAACGAGTGAATAAGACAAATGGAGAGGAAGGAAAAGGTTTAACAGGAAGAAAAGCGAGACAGAGACATATACATTAAGACAGTTTACTGTAATGTGTATCTGTTTAATGTTAGACAGAACATTCTCCTGTCTCTTTTCTCAGGAAACTCACAGACCCAATAGACTCATGTGGGCAAGTGGCCTTACATCTCCTCCTCTCTTCCCTCCTTTGACGTCACCTCACATTCTAATCTACCATCCTCTCCTCTTTCCTCCTCTTCTTTCTCTTCTCTTTTCCTCCAGTAAACCAGGGCAGAGCTACCCAGCCTCACTCCTGGCAGGTGACCACATACTGAGGTCAGAGAGACATTTTGTATCCTGTTTAAAGGGATTGTGTTCACATTGCTCTGATTATACATCATGTGCTGAATGCATAAACAGTGTTTCATTCCCCGGGCAGACGGAAATGAAGTTGCTTTAGCAGGCTAGTTCATGACAAATGTAATCAGGCTTATAGATGTGGTAGTTCAAAATAATATTCAGATGTTATTTAGTATACACAACACCAACTTCTATCAGCAGTGACAGCAAGAGAGCCATCCCCCCTCTGTGGTGCTAGTACTACATCTAGTGGTGATAAAATATATTGCAAGTGAAAAAAAAACCTAATTGGGGTAAATTTTATGAATACATTTCTATTACTGTAAGCCCCCAGTGAAACATAGTAAATTGTCTAAATACAGTCTACTGCAGCAGTTCAAAGAGGATATTCTGACCACATGGTAAAGCAAACAAAAATGTAACTCTTCCCACAACACAATAAAAATTACATTTGATGAGTTTAATTGGTTGTACATTTCAGTGGTTTCCGAAGACAAATGAGATAAAATCAAAAGCAATGCCAAACAAACAATTCAAGTGTGGGCAGTGTTTCATATAGATTTAGGAAACAAAAGCAGCCCTTTGAGATTGTTTGGTAATTCCATGGAAGGAGGAATAACAGGAGCCTCCTTACCCAGAATAGTGTAAACAGAGTAAATGATATACATATTTCTGAAGAAAAAAACATAAAATTAAATAAATATTTAGAAAAATAGCATACAAAAGGGTGTTTTTCAGGTAAGAAGAGTCAGCTGAGGGAACAAAATGGCAGCATTGTGAAAACAACCAAAATATTATTTCAGGGTAACGGCAATTTAATGAACAAAAAAAGAAAAAAGAAAAAAAAAAACTTTCCCTTCATGTATTCAATATTGCACACCAGAATCTTGGAATACTGGATTCAGCTGCATACTGCAGAAAATGCAGAAAAAGTGCAAAGAACTAATTCACGTGCAAACACTGTATTCTGACATCTGTCATCTTTTCTGCAGTCACATACTTTTTTTTTTTTTTTACAGCTTCTGCTGCTTCTCCTGCTTATGAATGAAAACAAATGAAAGAGTCGAACTGTGGACACATATTATGGAACTACAGATCCTTTTGGTGGATTTCAAAATACTAACTAGACAGGATAAACATTGACTGTTCTATTATTATGAAATTTAAAAATATATGTATTTCCACAAAGCCAAATACTAAAGACAACAGAAATGCAGGGCTATTTGAGGAAATTAGGAAAATTAAGGAATTCTGAAGTGTAACAACATTACACTGTATTTAAAAATGATACAACAGCCCAAAAGGGACACTTCCAGCAAGTGTAACAAATCACTCAAGCCCATAGAGGTCAGTGTAATAATAAAATATATAGTTTGTCAAGCTTTAAATACAATAATTTTTTCTATTGATGGTGTTTGTCACAGTGCTGGGAAGTATTTCCCTCAAACAGTACACAACAACAATCTCGTCACAAAACCACTAGAAAAGTCCTTTTTTTTTTGAGAAGCAAACTTTTCTCAGTTGAATGACACACTGTACTTCACCAGCAAAAGCATACGATTAACAATTACTTCCTCAAACACTTAAAAGTCACAAGTGTCAGTGAAATGTCAACAGGATGCAGTCCCTAGTGAGTCACCAACTCTTGTAGACACTGGCTTGTCACCGACCGACTGGCTTCTCAGTCGGTCACAAATGTAATGTACACTGTAGTGACATACACTTTCAATTCTAGATTCTAGAAGATTTTTTAGATTTTTAAAATAAAAATCGGATATTCTTTGCCAGTTCACCACTCAAGATGCTTCTTCCTCTTTGTTGATGCCTCTGAGGACTATTACCTCCCTAGAATGGAAAAATATAAAGGAAAGAATTATAGGAAGGAATGAGGTCAATGTGACATTGTAGTAATACAAAATGTGTGCCATGTTCTGTATATGATGTATGTTACAACATTTTAGAGCAACTGAGATTAATGAAAATCTTCATCAGCTTAATTTTTACATTACTCATGTATGTAATTAAAGAACTGCGACATGTGGGCAGTTGTGTCTGGTAAACACCCACTTACTCTGGCCTCACAGCTCCTGCTGCTGCTCCTGAAAACCAGAAGGAAACTGCTGTAAGTTTTTGCACTTCACTTTAAAGATATTAATACTGAATCTCTCAGTATCCTCACAACCAGAAATGTAAATATTTGTAAAACAGCTATATTGTTACAAATTTAAGTTCTCTTGTCTCCTTACCTGCCTGTCTTTGTTTCCTGCATGTCCACAGGAGCAACAGTAGCCCAATCACGACAACCGCCACTGCACAGATGGCTGCTACCATCATAGTATGATCGCCAGGTTTCTTATCTGTTTTCTGGGGTACACCTTTGGATGAGAACAAAATGTGTATCACAGTCAAGAATGTAAGTACTGGGACGGATGAGTTTGAAGCATGAATTTTATGTTTTTCTTATTGTCAGCAAATCTGATTTGAAGACCAAAACTGACAATGTATTAGTCTATTTCTCAATATTTTCCAACTTCTCAGCCCCAAGCCTATGTGTGTCTTCTGAAAATTTAAAAAGGAAAAAGGCTAAATAATGTTCTAAAAGAGCTGGTCACTGTAATTTTTAGCAAACATTACTCAAACAGGAGTCGATTGCTGGGAACTATTTTCAGCTGTGGATTTGTTACACAACAGGAAGGTGATCACTTGATGGTTGGTGTCATTATTTTTATGGGATTTGTTGATAAAAAATATAAATCACCAGACTTACCCTTTAAAGGGTCAGTTCACCCAAGTTACAAAAAAACTCTACCCATTTTCCCTCCCTTATAATGTAGCCATACAGTTAGTTTTTTCTTTATATATGCACTGGTTTTGGGATACCTGTCCCAGCCTCCACCCACCATCAATAAAGGTGAATGTTACCTTTTTTGTGGGGCTAACAGGATTGAAAAATGACTTTCATTTACAAAATTCAAATTCAAATTCACACTACCTAACAATATAATTTACACACAAACACAAACGCAGTTTTATCATGTTCAGAACTTTGTAACTTGGGTGAAAGGGCCCTTTACCAAAAATGGATGATGAGACACATAACTTTATTGCTGATGACTATTGCATCAGCAAAATATAGGATGAGAGATGGTGCAGCATTTTGGCTGTGGTATGAACAAGCTATTCTACTGTAGCGTTGTGTAAGCTTTACAATGTCCTCACAGAAAAACAAACTCTAAACTCTTCTGCCAAAGTCAAACTATAAAATTGACAAGGAAGATGTAAAAGTGCACAATGCAAAAATTTCCCTCACACATTCCTCAAACATGGAGCCATCACTAATCGCTTGCCAAGGGGTTTTCATTGCCCTTCACACTTCCCAAAACTTGTCCAGTGGTTGAAAGCATAAAACAGACTTTGATGAAGAAACCATCAGGACTGGTTATTTTTGGAGTTAAGTACTCACAGACTTTGAACAACTCTGAGGTGACGTTGCCCACAGAGCAGCTGAGAAACTTCTGCTCTCCATAGGAACAGTTGAAGGATGCAGTGCTGGAACTGTTGAACAACATGGTGTTTGGATCAGGCACTTCGCTGCTGTTCAAAACTTTCCACATCTGGCTGCTGGTATTCCCAGTCACAGCTCCGCTCCACCTCATCTTCCTTTGTGGGTAGCCACCTTGTGATGCACATATCACCAGGCAACTATAGCCATGGTTTTTATCACAGGATATTGTGACATTAGGTTTGCTGTAGTTGGCTTAAAGAAAGAGAGACAGAAAATGTGCACTGTCAGGTAGCATGTCAAGGTTTCTGAAACTTAATTTAATTAAAAATGAACTATGCAAAGGGTTTTCACAAGGCCTCCTTAGGTTGAAGATCACACACTCACAGACAAATTGCCAATACAGAGTGATGAAAGGGTGGATCAAAGCAAAGTATTTTGTTTTTTGTGCTATAAGGAATTCACAGATAGATAACTTAGAATAAGTTCTGATGCCATCTTTGTACCACAAACTGATAATGTAATCTCTTGAAACTTCTCTGTGAGTGAGATTTCCTTCATCCCAAACAGCACATCTCTGGTTGCAAATCCAGCTGCCTTAAACTGTAAAATTGACAGTAAAGTCAAGTTTTAAACTTATAAATACATTTTTGCACAAAATGAGGACTGTGGATTTTGCCCCCATCACTTTCATTGTAAGTGCATTTGAAGGGGATCTTGTATGCTCTTACATATATTTGTTAGTGATAAAAGCAAACAACATAATATACTATAATAACATAATACTCTAAAATAAGCCAGTATGCTTATGAATACTTTTATTTTTGAGACTTATAGCACATTTTGCTGATAATACTAGTACTTTTCCTTGAGTAACATTTTGAATTCAGGAGTTTTACTTGTAATGGAGTAGTTTTAGACTACAGTATTTCTACTTTTACTTAAGTAAATACCGCTACTGCCAGTCACTAACTTGATCTGTCTGTCTTTTGGCGTGCATTCAACCCATTAACACACACACTCACACACCGATGGCAGCAAACTACAATGCAGTGTATTTTTCCATCATAGTGCTGCAAAAAGTTATAAACCAAAACTCCCACTCTTACCTGTGACACTGAGGTGTATATCTGTTGGAGTAACTTGATTGTTACTGTATTGGATAATGCAACGATAGTTTCCACTGTGTGAGACTTTTAAGTTGAACATCTGCACAGCTAGTCCAGTCTTGTTCAGTCTGGTGTTCTCCCACGACTTTGATACATTTTTTGATGCATGGTAGCCATTCACAAATTCGTTGTCCCTCTGAAGGTAGAACAAGTTAATCGTCCTTTGTTTTTCAGGGGGGCAGTGAAAGGTCACATTTTGACCAACCTCCCCTCTGAGCGAAGTCTGAACCACACTTTCTGGGGGAGAAACAAAAGCAGGAATAAAGTGTTAGAGCATACTGAAAACCATTTGTGAAATAGAAGTCATCAGAGAGAAAAATTTAACGTACAACCTGGTAGTGTCAAATAGTAAAACTGTTAACAAAATGGCTCACCATTTTGACATTTGACTTGAACTCAACAGGAGCAATTTACATTACGTAAGTGAACAGTTCTCACTTTAGCCTGTGAGTGGGCGTGAAGAGAAGGGGTTTTTGTTTTAAGAACTCCTCTTCATGACATGGCAGACCAATCTCAGTTCCTCTCTTTTTGTGTGAAATACATGACGAGTAGCGTCCCTTTTACATGATCTAAAGGTCATGATATCGAAAATGAAGTTACTGTGAACTATAAAAATTTTTAAGTTTTTCAGTTTAGTTTTCCTTTTCATTGTCTTTCTGGTCACGTGATGAATGTACAGTAAGTCCAATATTCACTCTCCTTTTAGCTCTGTTTTGACTGTCCACCCTCTTCTGAGAAATCTATTTTTGTGTTGTTTCTTTACCAGTCAGTCACCAGTGGTGGAATGTAACTACATACATTTACTCAAGTGCTGTACTTAAGTACAAAGTTGAGGTACTTGTACTTTACTTGAGTATTTCCATTTCATGCTACTTTGTAATTCTACTCCACTACATTTCAGAAGGGAATACAGTACCACTTTGTCTACACAATATTTTGAGAATAAGACAGATTTTATAAGATTTTATATTTTGCAGGTTCAGTTTAAATGCTAGTAATCTACCCAAAGTATCAGAAATAGGTTCCACATTGATGAACTACAACATTAAAATGCTCTTAAATGTATTTGTTAGTGATAAAAGCAATTTGGGGTTCAGTATCTTGCCCAAGCACACTTCAACATGTGGACAGGAGGAGCTGGGAATCAAACCACCAACATTGTGATTAGTGAACAACCTGCTCTACCTCCTGAGCCACAGTGGCCCAGGTGTTTTAGCACATTGCTGAAAACAGCTTCCTGCTGCTGCAGGAAATGCGGTCAACACTGCAGGTTTGTATTATAACACATCAGTTTAGTAGTGCTGATGTCACTAATCCTTTTTCGTAAAATCTATTCAGATAACTTGTTTCACTGAAGATGCACTGATATGAAGGAACTACTCACCTGTGACAGAAAAGAACCCTATTACAGCCAAAACCAGAGTCAGAGGCCGTAGGGAAAGCCATTGGTTTCTTGGGAGAAGGAATGAAAAATAAAATATGTTAAATAATGATAATTGTTTACATGGTCACCCGGGTAACAGTGTAGCACTATAGTAACAATAAGAAAGAGATACATTCACACAATTTGACAGACAGACAGCCACAAACAGGCACAAAAACTAGATGCTCACATTACAAATAATACTTTTTGACTGTACCCAGAGATAGCCTGAATATTGGTTCCATATGTGCTCACATGGACTGATCATCAAATCCTCTGTCACCATTAGTCATACTTTCTAAAGCTGAAATGATTGTGTTACCTCTCATTTACAAAAACAAGGACACACAAGGATCTAATCAATTTGTTTCTTTCTGGATGGGGAGCTTTATATTACTAGTTCCTCGTAGAGTTGACTCCAATTTAGAGTAAAACAACTTCAATTTAAAAGTCAGGACCATTATGGATAGAAATACTTGTTACAATTATAACTCCAGGAAATAAAAATAACTGAGTAAATAGTGAGTAAATAACTCTGTGACACAGGCAGCAGTAGCTCTATTAAGTGATGCCAGGTCACAAACCTGTATTATTGTTTGGTTTTACTCGGTTACATGGTTGGATACTACAGCTATGTTGTCAACTACTGTCAAGTAGTTGTTTGAGATCTTTCAACACCTGTTAGTTATTTCCGGAAAAGGTTTTGTGGTTGACTTGCTGTAAAACTACACCCAGCAGTAAACAGAAAAGGCAAGTTAATCAGGGAGTATTCAATTTCTTGAAGGGACTACAGTAATCTTCACTTCCATGGCTACATCACTAGCCGCTCTGTTGAAAGCATCATAAAAATTCACAAGTACTGATAAGGGTGGGACTCAAGGCCATGTACAGCTATGAATATGGTGCATGAATCATGCACACATGATGTCCACCTTCTCCATAATCATGAAACAGAAAATGAGAGTACTTACCGAAAGCACTGTAGATTCCAACTCAATGCCTGTCAAAAAGACAAACAAGTTAATCACTGATAGGATAGATTTTCCTTTCATTTAATTTGTTTGGTTTTTCTTTTCTTGAAGTCGGTGCACAACAGCATTAATCATGCTTCAATAAATTTGAGTGGCAAGTTTATGATAGAGTGCTCATGCAACAATCTCAACTGGCCGTGTCTGATGTTAATCATTTGTTTCTGTGTATCAGATTTGGCCAGTAGATAATTTGCTCTGAATTAGCAGGTGAATGGTTGATTTATTTTTCATAACTTTTTGTAAATCTATACCTCAGTCATGTCTCCTGACCATTAAAGGATAGTAGTGACACTGTAGTTGCTGCTTTTTTATGGCTGCAACTGCAACAACTTACATACTATTACATTTAGTTTTTCAAAATGACATTGTCTGTGAAATCAATTGAATCATTTGTATCTATACACAAACACACAAAAAATCTTATCTTAAATGTCTGACAGACCCCTCACAGTCTTGAGTGAGTAAAATGATTTCTGCCACCCTGAAAGGACACACCCAAAATGTTTTCAATATACATCAAGTTAGAAAGTCCCAGTTAGTAGTATCAGAGAAAATACATGGCAGGGTGTATCCCTCCACCTGCAAGGGGAAACTGCTGTCTAGTTTTCTATTGTTTTGTATTATAGAAACCAACATTTTAATTGAGTGGTTTCTTTCATCTTGTAGACCCTTGCATTACCTAGCTGCTACTCGCATTATAAAATGTTCTGTTTATTAACTTTTTAAATTAGCATGACAAGTGCTGAAAGTATCAGTCAGTTAGTGTATTTCTGTGTATTAGTGTGTGAAACCTCACTTTCTCCCAGGGAGAAACACTGATTTCAAAAGAGGTGTTTAGAAACTAGTAAGTTTATCTACTGAGTATAAAATAGTTCATAAGGAAATAAATTTCTTTTGTGACTCCTCGTCTACAGTCCTGCTGATAGTAACCTAAAATCTCAAAAAATTCCCAGGGGGAAAACAATATGTGAAATCTTTTAGTTACAGGCAATGGTGTAACAGGAAAAGTACAAGGAAAAAGACAGTGAAAGCTGTCTGCAAGTCAAAATGTCACACACCTTGTCTTCATAGACACCAGGTCTCACCTTACTTAAACATACATAAACAATACAATACAATATATACATACATATATATATATATATATATATATATATATATATATATATATATATAGTCCAGAAGTTACCTGGGCTCCTTTTGCTCCCTTTTGCATTGAACACACAAATTCGTAGAATATTGCAACAAAAAAGAACCTTAATACAAAAAAGGACCAGGGAAAACACCACCACATACACGAGTCATCATAATGAGTGACTTTATAGCAGCAGTGCCTGATCTTAGCAGAAACCACAGGAAATTCCCAAGGGCCATTTAACTGCCGACTGTACAGTAACTGATCTGTCCAGTTTCAGGACAAGTGATACCAGAGGGATTGTGAAAGTTATATTAACAACTATGGAATTCATCATTTTTTCTTCATAGAGTTGATACAGATTTAGTTTTCCCTCATTTCTTTTGTCACAACAGTACTTATAATGTAGCAGTCATCAAATCTTGCTGTCTTCATAGCTAAGTGTTAACAGTTAGAGTAGTGATTGTATGTTTAAATAATCATCCACTAGTATGGGGATTCCCACATGACGTAACATGATTTACAAAGCACTATTTGGCCTGCTGCCTTGTTTTGAGTCAGTCAACACATGCGTCTTATCACACTTTGGCTACTGAGGTACCGGCCAAACTCAACTGAGTTTCTCCCGTGGAAACTAAGTGAAACTTACTTTGAGTGAAAACAGAAAGGACTGCAAAGACTTTTCTCGGGTGAAACTGAGTGCTGTATTATTATACTGTACTATTGAGATGAGAAACTTGTGGCAGAAGAGGTTTATTTATTTAGCTGCACTTGCTACACAGCTGCACCTTATTTTTTTTTTCAAGAAACACAAAACACAAGCTTACTTTCTGTTTCCTTTCTCATTTTCAATCATTTAGGGCTCATTAAATGATTATCTACATAGTTAAATCACAAAATAGTGTATACTTTCATTATCAATTCCCGGTCTTGTTATATACGTATCTTCAACTGTTCAAACTCTGGTCAGCCACATATATAATCAGCAAATACATGTATATACACAAGTGGAAGTGATTTACACTGTTGCACGTATCATGCATTGACACAGACAGTTGTAAAAAGTAATGTATTTCATCATTACTTTCTCTTGTGCTATCTGTCTTATTCTCAAATACTGTGTACACAAAGCAGAGTAACTGTCTAGACTTTTAAAATCCATGAACGCATGTTTGCACATACTTACTGTACACTAGACAATCTGGATCTGACAGAGGGCAAAGTTATTTTCTGATATGCATGTTGATCATGTACAGTCTAGCAACTAAAACAACACTTGACACTTGAAACCAATGTTTTTCCTGTCAAGGATTTGATTCTCAAAGGTTAAGAGACCAGACACACATATATACGCACACACCCACACCCAAACAAACACTCACAGAACCTTCACGGGCTGCAGCTCAGTGGCTTTTCAAGTATTTCTTTCATACAGAAATGTTATGACATGACAGCGAATGACATTCTTTCTTTCTGACATCTACATTTAATAGCGATAAATAGTAAAAGGGATTGTTTTCAAAAGAGACAAGAAACAGGAAAGAGGAAAAAACAACTCTTACCATCATGCTGCCTTGCCGTCTGTGTGTGTGTGAGACTAAGAGCGAGGGACTTCCTCTTCATAAAAGAAACTTCGAAGGGTGGAGCTATATGAGTCATTTCATTTTTTTTTACATGCGTTATATCTGTGTCAGCAATAAACAACCTGAAGAATCAGCCTGAAGACTCACACATGTAGTCCTAATCTAGTTGTAAAAAGACTTAGCAAATTTTAGAAACAAAACACTGTGTGTAACTGATGTTTGTTTTGCTGAGATTCAGCTTGAATATATTACTAACTGTTGGGCAGCCAGTGAACGTTTTCATAGACTGATGTCTGTGACGTTTGTGCATGGTTGTTATGTGGGTGTTTGTCACCTAAAGCATCAGGAAGCTTGGCAAACTTCCCTGTTTGCCCTGTTCAACTCAGACTCACCTGACAATGTGACATAAATTCGTTGGAAGGGAACACAATTATTTGCCATAACAGAAACAGCAGTGTTTTTGGAATAAGTCACCATGATAGTTAGTGCTTCTCAGTGTGGGGGAGGGAGGAAACTAACCCTACTGTAATGACCCCATCAACGACGACTACGCAGACTTTCATTGGACATAGTGTAACTTGCTGTAGCAAAAAGCCACAAGCAAGGAAGCACTCTCTACTCACTTCTTCAACTTAGAGTTGAACTGTCTTCACTCGTTAAAATCTGGCATAAAGCACTGACAGACAGTTTGAAGTGGGAAAAGGTTTTACTGCTACTGCACAACTGATATGTGTTATAAATACCTATAATCTTGATTATTATTTTTTGCTGATTAAAAAAAAACTTGAATAAATTCATAGTAATGGAATAAAAAGGTCATATTGGAGAAGTGAAACCAATGAGTGTCTTTAATGACTAAAGCCTTAAGTTTCCATGAGCAAATCTCTATTGCATATGACCAATTTGCCATTAGGCTCTTGTGTGGAGCCAACAGTATATGAGAACAAGAAGAGCAGAAATCAAATGTTGTTGTGAGTCAAGTGAGGTCTCCTTCTCACTTGACTCATCCCTTATATTTCAGTTTGGCTTGTTACAACACATTTTAGTATGCTACTGAATATGATAATCTGTATAATAAATAATATGTATATGCTGTTGCAATGTAGTCATATTTGAACATAATTTCTAGAAGACAGTGTTGCAAAAGGACTTCAAACTTCAATTTCTTGTGACTTTTTGGCTAACATAAGCACTGATATTGATATATCTGCTATAAGATAACGTCAGCTGATATATCAGCACAGTTGGTGTATCTGTCTAGCTACTACTACTGTATTTACTTGCAAACTGTTCAAATTTTGGTTGGTCGAAATGGCCCGTCTTTGACATTTTGTCTTCCAGGTACAGGCAGTGTACTATTTGCCACAAACCTTACAGTATACTCCCACAGCTGGTTTGCTCATAACACCTCTAGCGCTAACCACAGAATGTTTCACATCACGTGGTAATCCTTTTTAATCATTGGTCTATAAATTTGACTGGTAGTGATATTTATGAAGAATAAAAGTTAAAATTGTCCCTTTGTACTGTATTTCAAAAGGAAATAATTCTTATAATATATGGTAGACTTAATGTTAAAGCTCTATGAGTTGGATGAGACTATAGTAAAATTTTTACATCCAGGAAAACTTTACACAACAATGAAATATTAATCAACAGCTTGTATATTTTCTATAAAACAATGACTAGGCCTTATAGAACATCTTCTGTATAACGTTGTGTAGATTTTAACACCTTTACACGCAGCCTTGCTTAGGGGGCAAACAGGAATTGTTTGGCCAGGGCAGAATGTGGAAGGAAAGGCTTTCAGATCATAACCACAGCCCCAAAGGAATAAATATACAAAGCACTTCTCGGAAAAGTTCTTCCGTGTACTAAAGCAAATGCAGAACATGTGTGTCAAAACTGTTTTAAATTAAAAAAAAAATACTAATTAAATTTTAGAAAATATGAAGTACTGCATGGTGACTGCCTCTTAGCTATCTGCTTGTCTCTCTAACACATTCTTAATTTGTTTGTGCTCCAGAAATAGTAATTATAACTGTTCATATAGCATCTATTATATATCTGTCTGTCCAAGAAGAGGGACCCCCCCCCCCTCACCTGGGTTTTTTGGGGGGACCTTCTTACCTTAAATGACCCAAGGGTCTAAGAATAAAGGATGTTGTATTCTGTACAGATTGTAAAGCTACACACACACACACACACACACACACACACACACACATACACACACACACACACACACACACACACACACACACATATATATATATACATACACACACACACACACACACACATATATATATATATATATATATACACACACACACATATATATATATCCTTCTTCTCGATGTTGCTGTCGCTTTTTACACACACACATACATATATATCTATATCTATATATCTATATATATATATATATATCTCAGCAAAACAAACATCAGTTACACACTGTTTTGTTTCTAAAATTTGCTATGAAGTCTTTTTACAACTAAATTAGAACTACATGTGTGAATGTTCAGGCTGATTCTTCAGGTTGTTTATTGCTGACACAGATATAAAGCATGTAAAAAGCGACAGCAACATCGAGAAGAAGGAACACGAGAAGCTCGAAAAATACCAAGGGCTGAAAGAGGAGCTAGAAAAGATGTTGGGAGTAAAGGCAACAGTGGTGCCAGTCATAATTGGAGCACTGGGGGCTGTCACCCACAAACTGGGAGAGTGTCTCCAGCAGATTCCAGGTACAACATCTGAGGTCTCTGTCCAGAAGAGCGCAGTCCTAGGAACAGCTAAGATACTGCGAAGAACCCTCAAACTCCCAGACCTCTGGTAGAGGACCCAAGGAAGGAAGACACACCACCACCCCCATGGGAGGGGGGGTGAGAAAGGGAATTTTTATAATTAAATGTACTTATTATGATTTACCTCTTTTCATCTCTTAGTACAGTTAGTCTGAGAAACTTCTAGGGCCTAAATTATATTGCAGCTTTAGTCATACTGCTTTAGTAAATTGGGCGTGTGTGAGTTTCAATCAAAATTGGCTTGTACCCAACTGATCGTTCAAGGGGCAACAAGGAAAGGTTGGTGGCTGTTGGTTGCTATTTCAAGAAATGCACAGGATGAGATATAGTTGTCAGTGTTGTTGCTATTGTTGTTGTTTTTATTGGTCAACAGTAAAGATAAAGACATTCCCAGAGCTCTCATTAAATGTGAAGTTGGACAGGAGGGTCCTGTGTGTATCAGAGTTTCCCTTCTACCTATATAAGGTCAATGACAGAAATGAAACTCTAGTTACTGTATATATGAAGGGAATCCCTTAGTGGTTTGCCTGTGTGGGTGTTTGTGAATGTGAATTTGAATACAATAAATGCTGTGAACAATAGGATTATGAACTGTCAATTTTTGTGATGTCAGGATAAATGTTTTAATAACCAACTTAGATAGGCCTTGATTAATCTAACCCAAAATCAATCCCTGACCTTGAAGTTCCTGATCCAAGATTGAGAATTGTCACTGAGTAAGACCTTAGTCCATACTGTACAATTTAACCTGAGGATATATGCCGATGTAATAACAACCAACAGCGGCCACCAACAGCCTCCAAAAGAGCATAGAAGCTAGTAGCAAATCAGGCTGGATTACCTTCTGGGCAAAGTGGGCAACTACATCGGGAACCCCGGGAGAACTGAAAGCTGCTGTGTGGCAATTGGTTTGTGGTAATATTTTCAAATGTAACTTTGTTGGATTGTTGGAATATCCATTACCAAAGCAAAATATCATTGGACAATGGACCCTCATATGGGTCCTGCTTTATCACCTCATCTTGTGGGCCCTACATCAAATAATTTTAAGACAATTATTTCAATTAATATGCTTACATGGTGCATGGTCCTAAATTAGTTTGTGTTTAAATAAATGACCACACAGCAAACCGGGGGGCAGGTAATATTCCCGCATAGAAATACTGTACACAGCAGCTCATTTTTTCTCTAGGACCCCATTAGAGCATAACCCAGCCATGATTGCAGAAGAGACATTGAATTTTGTGCTAAGACATTTTGTAGGAAAAGCACAGGTGTGGATAATAGTGGACCGCCACTGCTTTTCTTACAAGCAAAACGTCTGCTGTTAAAGGCCTATTGACAATTCTTATTCATTCATAACCTACAAGTATTTTTAATTAAAAAGAGACCATTTAAACAACAAAAAGTTATTTTAGAATTAAAAAACCCTTCGATGACACAATTTTAGAAGTCAGTAGATTACAGAAATAGGAACAGAATAGATAAAGCTGACTGCATGAGAGCTGCCAGATTTGTTTTCTAAAGGAGCCAGCATATCTCAGAAGTTTAGTATCTCACATGATGCTAAACCCTCATTAGAAATGTAGTTGTTGAATGCTTACAAAATAAATCATTGTTTTGTCTGTCTTTGTTAATATAACAAATTACATTGTGGTCAAAGTTCACTGATTGGTACAGCAGAAATACCAATTCATCTTTAATACCTTGAGCATGTGAAAAACCCAACCGAACAGAACAGATGCTGACTTTGCGCCTATCCTACGTAAACAGCGTAAGTAAATTGCATGGGAATCGTGTCACGTGGTACAAGGGTTCGTAGTTGCTGCCTAGTAACCGCGCAAGCATAATCTCGAACAACACATAGACACGAGCAGCAACAGATTGCTATTGCTTCACTTCATGGATTGAGTTACCATAGCCTCTGGAACTATAGCATTCGGTGGCAAAACGGTATGAAACAAGGGTTACCGTTAATTAGCTAGCATGCTCAGATCGAGCCAGCTAGCTAGTATGGGTAACATTGTTTAACAGAGGCGGTGAGCTAACGATAGCTAGCTAGCTGATGTTGCCCTCCTATAACTTAGCCAATGCTTATAACTTCTCTAACGTTATTGTAGCACTTCCCATGTAACTAAGTAGAAGAAACTGCTTGAACAAAAACTAGCAGAACACATGCTGGCTAAGGTTAGATAAGCTAAATTGTTCTGAGCGCTAGCACATTTAAGATAATGTCAATGTTAGCTAACGGTTGAACTCAGCAACGATATCAGTACTTATAGCACTGCTCTAACGTATCACTTCAATGACGTTAAATGTAACCCATATCCCTTTATTATATTCTTTTTGTGTATAGTTTATCTTTCTCAGTGTCTGCACAGTAGCTCCAGCTAAAAGATGCCCCACGGTTCAGATGATGCTCGCAAGAAGTTTATCTTGACTACAACTGGAAACTTTTATGGGCTGAAGCCTTCGTCCTCCCTGGATGACAGCCCAGAGCTCAATAACTTCTTGGACGACGGAAATGAATTTGTCCTGTCCATCAGCAGACATGAAAATGACCTTTACTTGTCAAATAAGGTAACGTTAAGACAACTGTCTGAAGCATCATTACAATGTTCAAGTTTCCTATGGAGCAACATATTCATGTGAAGGGCTTTGGGCTCATAATTAATAAAAATCATAGCCCTAAACCAATGTTTGATAATTGGTTATAAGAACAAAATCTTCCAAACTAAACCATAAAGTATGATGAATAAGTCATTTCGACAAAGACCATAGAAAGGAGATGCTCTGTGGTACAAGTCAAAGGTATTGGGAGAAATTATAAAATATGTCTCAGGTCATTAAATAAGTAACCAGTAACTTTATTTATGCAACATTTTCAAAAACAAATTAACTGTCATATGTTGACTTGACAATGAAACAATGTCCTCTTTTTCTTTTTGAATTCACCAGATTGAAGCATCGGGGGACAGCAGAGAGAAGGTGTTGGTGTTCTTCAAGCTGTATCCAACAGTAATCACAGAGGACAACCTCCACCAGAGCCTCCTTGTGTCGTCCATGCTGGAGTCTCCCATCAACACCCTCTACCAGGCTGTCAGACAGGTCTTTGCGCCTGTGCTGCTCAAGGTGAGCCTGCTTCTGTGAATTAACACATTCCATAGATGAGCTCCTTTGCTATCAAAATTAACCTAATCCAAACACCAAAAAAAGAAGAGAAACCTCAGGGAATTTTAAATGAACTATTGTAAATGAACTATTCTACATACAATATACAACATTACAATATATACTTGAATACTATTTAAAAGTATTTTCTCCGAAAGAGTTTGTTAAAGGATTTAGGGTGCCCAAATATTGGACATAGGACAAGACTACATAGTACAAAGCTTGAGAAAGTTTCTGTCTTTTCTTGTTCTCAAGGATGAGCACTGGCGTTCAGCATTTGACCCTAAGCTGGCAGGCCTGCTGAGTGAGTTGGAGCTGGGCCTGGGCTCAGTGGTCCGCCAGTCTGGAGCACAACCCTCTGCCAAGAAGGCCCGTACAGAAGAAGATGTCCTAGGTATGTACATGCATTTTTCTAGTAAGAGATACACAGGTCAGGGCCATAGTGCCTACAGAATGATCTTAGAGGTGATAGTAGATAGTGCTAATTGGTGAAGAATCTTACAATTGCCTATTAAAGGGAAGTGTTAATGATTCTTGTGGATTACCTTAATTAAAGTGTTCCTTGTGGAAAAGTTAATCCTTATTGCTTGGAGCTGTATTGACATGCTCTATCAGCTAAACTTTAAAGGACAACTACATTTATATATTTATAACTGACCTGTCACTCATTGGGTTAAGAATGTACTGTGCAAGACAAATATCATACATAAAAGTGTACCTTGTGTGCATAATCAGGTAATTTCAGTTTTGCCTATCAGGATGACATGGATTCTCATGACATATAGGCTACAGCACATATTTGTTGACTTAGTTGCTCGTTGCCTCCGGTGTAACACTGGCACTCAGCTTGCAACCTGCTGTCAATCAAACGCATACACCAATACACCCCTCCTCCTCCTGCATCTCTGATATTCCTCCACATTCCTTTTGTTCTTTCTTTTAATGATAAAAAACTTTTAACAATACCTTTAAAAAAAACATGTTGACGTTATTTTTGACTGCAAAATCTGATGAGTAAATGTGATTTCAGTTAAACTTTAATTGTAACTGAGTGGAACCAGGATACATTATGCTTTTCACACTATGTACTTATATTTTCTCTACACTATGCAGGCATCCTTACTCCCAATGATGAGTTCCAGTACTGGGAAGATCTCTCTGAGTCCACAGAGAAGAACAGTGTGAGAGAAAGGGCTACACATTTCACCGAGCAATTTAAACCCATACAAAAGGTACGCATGCACAACTTTATGAATCAGAACTGCCTACATGAAAAAAAGGAAAAATAAAGTGGAATAACTATATTTACTATATATTTTCAAATGTATACAAGGTAGTTGCTAATGAGATTATAATTGTTGAGACATATTAGACTGAACTATAATCTGTTACTGTACTGAGCAGTGGGTTCATAGATAAGTTGGTAAAAGAAAACTGATTCTTTTTATTATTTTAAGTTTGAAAACCCTGAAATTGTGAATATCAACATTGACTTTATTTTACATCCTGTTTTGAACAGTATTTGATAATTGCTATAGAGTCTGATATATCAAATTATAGTGAACAACTGTAACTGGGAGAAAAGAAAATTAAACCAAACTACATATTCCTTTGTGTTTCCACCAGGAGTATTGTGGTCTTGATGGCCTGTCTATGGCTGATGTTGTGGATCTAGTGGAACAGAGCAGAGACACTCTGGATGACGTCTGGCGGCAGACTGATTATGAACCCTATCCAGAAACACGCATGGTCCGACTCATGGATGTTATTGGTGAGACTCTCTCCGAAGCCAAAACCAGGAAACGAAAACAAATATTTGCTGATGTCGTTTTTAAGGGACAGTGTGCGTCACTACTTCTGTTACAGAGATCTTTTTGGTACTGAAAAAATGTACATCTTTTGAGAACTGAAACTGTCACTACAGGAACTCCTCACAACACATACCGTACATGCAGAACATGGGTTGTCAATAGTATGGTAAAATAAAATGGCAATATGCTTAGTATTGCAATGGTTGATTAGTAACATTGAATCAGTACTACTGATTTGCTCATGTGTTAACATTTATTTTGTTTATACATGTAAAAGGTGGAGCCCTGGGAAGATATGTGCAGAGAAAACTGAGTGATCTTAAAATTTTTGAGGAGCCGTTTGTATCCATGAGAGAGAACCTGAGAACGGGTGTTGCAATCTGTGAGCAGTGGGTGGTAGCTTGTGAGCACCTGACTGGACAGGTATGGATGAGAAAAAGTACAAAATGGTTTCAAAAATCAAATCCTTTACTGAAGTTTTTTTTTTTTCCACTTCATCAGAAAACTTCACTGACAACCCGTCTTGATCCTTTGAAATAAAAGCTAGAAGGAGATCATCTGTGTCATTGTGATAAACACTGAATCATGTTTAATTGCCTTTTTGTCTCAGGTGTGGAAGAGACATGCTCCTCACCCCTGGAAGGGAAATAAGCACTGTCCACAAACCCTGCATTGTCTTGCAAAAAGATTGGATGAGGTAAGATAGGGTTCTGATCTGATGAAAAACATTTATTCAATAGTGCATATTTCTCATTATTTTCACATGATATTGTGGTAAAGTCGGTGCATTCCATTCAGTGCTTAAAATGCATTTGTAAGTATACTTGTGGTTGTCCTGTCCTTGTTTCTGTTTGTTTGTAATGTCAAACATTCAATTGGAATTTCCACTTTCCTACCTACATAATTACCGAAAAGTGAACTTCAAATGGACTGATAAGGAGACTCACCCTTTTATGGCTTTTTCAAGCCTCCTTACTTTTGTAATACTTATACTTATAATGCTATCGTACTTTTATATACTATTATACAACATTGTTAAATTTATAGTACTCTTTGTTATGATTTTTAGATGCAAGATGCACCTTATTGATCCATCAAGTAACTCACACACATTTTGCTTTCATGACACGTTCGTCTGTACAGATTTAATCTTCCTAACTTTTGTTTTTCATCAAAGGAGTCTTTTGAATGGGACAGCCATATTGACATGTTATGACATGTTTTGTATTGAAATACGGGCTATGAAAGATGGAGATCCTCAATGGCGACAGTGCCTTTGATAAACTACCTACCTCTACAGTAGTGTCTGTTGGTATGAATGACAATTTATGTAATGTAAGGATCATTCTCTTGTCATTTCCCTGCACTTCTGCAGGGCTACACTGATCCAGAGACATATAGCCACTGTCACATAAATACAGAAGCTTCTTTTCTCTTTATAATAATAATTTGTATCATTTCCTTTATGGACAGAATATTTGGTGTGGGAACTTTCTGATATCTGCCCTGTCAGCATTTTCGATTGCATGTTTGACATGGACGTTTGTCAGTTTAGCAGGCTTATGGACATTTTATATGGAGATGTGCTATTGTTTAGAATGTTCTACAAAAAAGTTTAGGTGTGACACGCATACCCTTATACACTTATACACAGCATAAGCATCAATTAGTGCTACAGTAGGTCAGTAACAAGTTGTGAGTCATGTTGTTGAATCTTGTGAGCCTAATGAACAAACGCATAAATAAAACAGTGGACATAGATAAAATGTGAATGGACTCTCTCTGTTTATGTCTACCAGGTGGTGACTCTGCGGATGGTCCATGAGAAACTGCTGCGTTTGCTACCAGGAGGAAAGCAGCAGGCTCTGACCTCAGATCGTGTGTTTGAACCCTTCTCTGGACTCAATCCTTTGCACTACAACCCTTACACTGAGGTCAGTAATAGGGGACTGGGTGTATGCATGTGACACTTCCAAATTACCTTGTTCGAGCCTTCCCCATGCCTGTGGTTGGTTGATTGCAATGGCTAAATGGCAGGATAGATTATGAATGTAGGTTCTTAATTGTGTGGCAGCTTTATTTGTTCCAAAATTAACATTTCCAACATAACCTGGATTACTATCCAGGCTGAGAAAAGTTCAATCGTGCTTTCTTTCTGGTCAAAGCAGCTAGTAGTAACAAACACCAGCTACAGCAAATTTGTGATTTTTTTGCCTACTTCAATTGACTTTGATCCTGTATTTAATCACAGTTTTGTACCTGCAAACAAAGAAAAGCAATAGTGTATAATGTGGACATTCTACACAGTCTTTGGGCAAGGATGAACCTGTTTACTTGTAGTCTGAATTTTTTTTTTTTTGTAGCCGCTTTGGAGATCAGCAATGGCACAGTTTGAACGTCTAATGGCTCCGTCAGAGCAGGAGGTGGCTGGTAGACTAAAGAGCTACATTGCTGATGTGCAGGACAATCCGCAACAGGTAGTGAAACATACTACTTCAGCTCAGGTTGTAAATACTGTGTGTGTGTGTGTATGTTGATTTAGGAACTTACCTTATGTGCCTGTGTGTGTGTGTTCCTTTTCTAGCTCTTGCACTTTTTTCAAAAGCACAAAGAGTTGATTAGACGTCCCACCATCAGCAAAGTGCTACAGACAGAGAGAGAGACCCTACTGGCCAGACTGCTGGACTACAACAGGGGTACATTATTATGTCTCAAAGCAGCTTGTTATTGTGTTTTGTGTGGAAAATCAGAATACCTAAATGTAAAATAATGTGTTACATTGACAGAAAAATTAGAAAATCTCTTGTCTGTAACGAATAGCTTTGTAACGGAAGAGTCAGTGTGAGTATCATGAAACATTGATGTTCTCTGTCTTTGACCCCTCCCTACTGCATTGATTTTCTTAGGCCTGAAGACTGACTTTGAGAGTCGTTGCCATGGAGGACCTGGAGAAAAGTCTGGGCCACTCATTGGCAGGAACCTCCCTGAGGTGGTCAACAAAATTGTCTGGGTCCGGCAGCTGATACACAAGGTAACTGAGTGTGTGTCTACATATGTTCACACACACACATTGTATATGTCATTGTTTACCAAATAGCACAAACTTTCTTGTCCTCATGTTTAAGAGAAGGTTTCACAATTGTTGTTTACAGTTGTTGTATAATATGTATTTTTTTCTTTGGTATTCATGTGCTTGCATCAGATGGAGGATTCTGTCCGCATTGCTGAGGCTTTGCTTTCAGACCTGTCAGGGTTCAAAGGGTTCCTGCATTTCTGTGATGATCTGCTGGAAGTTTTGAGGGCGTATGAACAGGAACAGTTCGAGGACTGGTCAAGAGATATACTCTCTGGACTGGCTGACCCAAAGTCAGGAATCAGGTTGGACACACTGAACACTGTGACCTCAGTTAACAAGACAAAGGCTCAGAGCAACACTATGATCAAGAATTGAATTGCACTGAAAGCAATTAGATCATTAATATGTCAGCATTGGAGAGACTAGCCAGAAAAGTGATGCTACAGTGTTTTGGATAGTAATGTGAATTATTTCTTCCATAAGCTCATAAGAATGTTTACTGCTGTTTTCCATAGTTTTTCTTCTCCATATTTCTCAAGTTTACATTTGTAATGTTTGAAATACATCCTGTATTTCTCCAGTGTGACTGTCTTTCTCTTTAGTCTCCAGGCCAGTAACCGAGTGATGGACCTGGACCATGTGGATGGCAGGCTAAAGATCCAGTACTCAGACAGACTGGTCAGTCTGCTCAGGGAGGTCAGGCAGCTTTCTGCCCTTGGCTTTCCGATTCCTGCCAAGATACAACAGGCTGCTAATACTGCAGACAAATTCTACAGACAGGCCATTGTCCTGAAACAGGTGAGAGTGAGAGTCTAGACACACCCATGCACACACAAACTAACATTTTCTTTCCTCATTTATTTATTAATGTCTGCCTCATTATTTCTGTTATAATTTGTCTCACTCTCATTACGTAACAAAGTGTTACTGTGTTGTAGGTGGCCCATTTCTACAACACCATTGACCAGCAGATGATTCCCTCTCAGAGACCTATGATGCTTGGTGTTGCCCTGGCCTTTGAACAGGTTATTAAGGTACTGCCCACAGCTGGAAATTATTGTTCTTACTTTCTATGCCTTGCACGTTAATGTTACAGAACATGTTGTTATAATTATTACTATTTTTTATAAAAGTGTAATATTATAAAAAGGGAATGGGGACTTAAAGATTTTCCAGTGCTTAACTTTTCTTGTGTGTACTAACCATACAAAAGAAAGAAGTATGACCCTTTTTTTTTTTTTATAGTTCATAGAAAAGTATAGTTCCTGAAATTTCTTCAGCACAAAAACATCTTGTGAAAAATGAAACTAACTCTAAATAGAAGGTCGGTTTCCAGGAAGTTTGAGGCTGGTAGTGTATAAAAGCCTATTAGCACCTATGAATTGCACCTGGGCAATATACTACCTTGAACTGTAGATAACCTCTTTTCTTTTCTTTCTCAGAATCCTCGTTCTCAGTCAAAGGAATCGGGCGGTAAATTGCAGATCACCTGGGACAACCCAAAAGAGTTGGAAGTTTACATTGCCAAGCTGCAGTCTGCAGCTGAGAAACTCTCCACCGAGAACAGGAAGCTACGCAAATGGCACACTGACTTCATCGACAAGGTTGTAGCTTGTCCTGATGTTTTAATCACGGTTATTTTATGAAATAAATGATAATAGAGGAAGTGAGCGCTAGGACTGTAATTTGAATCCTTTGTTGTTTGCACATTTCTACGGAACTTTAGGTTATTTACATAACCCCGGCTCTCTGAGTAATATGCGTGGGATATCTCACTATGGAATGCACGCATTGCCGCAGCCCTTAGAAGCATTCACCTCATTACACCAATCCTGATTGGCTGGTGAATGTGTTCTTCCGCATCAGGTAGTGCCATTTACCTTTAACCAAATCATGCGGATGACACAGTCTCATTCAAGATAAGCACTTTCTCTCACTCACTCAAGCAAGAAGGATTGTCTGGTGAGACATCTCACTTATTACTCAGAGAACAGGGGTTATGTAAATAACCTAAGTTCTCTTTCATAATATTCATTTCGATGTCTCACTGTGGGATGTGGTAGCTCCGTATTGCCTGGCAAGTTTATCTAGCGTCCACCAACCCACAGGGATAGTTGCTCTGTTCCAGTTAGGACTCCAGGACTGTGTGTGCCACACATGGGGCAGAGACGTCTAGCATATAGAAACGGACAAAAGTGAGAGGTGTGGACCAATTCGCTGCAGCACAAATGTCCTGAACAGAAACTCCCCTGAATAAGGCCCAGGATGTCCGAGGTGGGGAGAGGAGAACTTGTGTGCTGCTCTCATCTCCATCCCAAGAAGTGGTGGAGGTCTTGGGCTTCGCAGCCTGGGTAGGAGTGATGAAAATATCGTCCTCCTCTTCATCCTCTGATATCAGGAGATCCAAGGTGTCATCTTTGTCTTCCCCATAGTCCAAGTCCAGGATGTCTTCCTCTGGCAGGGGAACCGGAGCCACGTCCAGCTGGAAGCCTCAGCTTTGCTTTTGAGTGGGTGGTAGCTGGTAGGGAGATAGGGATCATGTTCAGACAAGCTAGCTTGGCAGGCTAGCTGTCTGCGGAGACTTTCGACAGTGAATACACAGCAGTGTTGACACAAGCTAGCTAGCTGTGTTCCAGCCCTAAGCAGCCTGAGCAGACCTGGTGTGTGTCTTTGCTTGGAATTTTATTTCTACAGGGACAGGCCCTGGAGCCTCTGTCACCTCTGGTGTGAGGGGTTTTAGCCCCCATTCCTCACGAGCTGTTGTGCAGGCAGGGAGTCAAGGCAGCTAGCTGGTGTGCTAACTGTGAAGAAGCCGAGAGATTGGATGGGATGCTAACACTCGATGGTGCTTGACCTACCGTGGCGAGGAGTTGAGAAGCAATGACCAAGCAGTGGAGGGCAAGGAAAACACCGAATCCAGTCTGGTGTAACCGGAAGAAGAAGCAAAATCTAAAGTTTGCTAATGCCTGGTGATGGAAGCTACATAAGATCCGCGTGTGGACAGTTAAGCTAGCTAGCTTCGATGTGAGATATGCTCTGAGTGAGAAGAGGTGTTTTAATGAGGCTGTGTTGTCCGCATAAGCTATTTAAGGTAGGTGGCACTACCTGATGCGGATGAACCCATTCACCAGCCAATCAGGATCGGTGTAATGAGATTAATGCTTCTGAGGGCTGCAGTTAGGCGTGCATCCCACGGTGAGACATCAAAACGAATACTATGAAAAAGAACTGTAATTTTTTCCCCCACTTGGCTTGACACACGCTTGTTGTTGTGTTTCTCAGGTAGTGACATTGATGAATGTGGATCTACTGAGACATCAGCAGCGCTGGAAGGATGGCCTTCAGGAGCTCCGTACTGGTTTTGCCACTCTGGAGGCTCAGGTATTGATAACAATAAGAAGTATATGTGTCTTGGGTTGTGCTGGCCTTCAACACATTTTTTACTGTAATCATATATTCATGGGCCTCCATGGGTACTGCAATAATTCATCTAACAAACAAATGTATGTTGCTGAAGGCTAAAATGATGCTCATTTCAAATAATGCGCTTGGAAGTGGAGACCAATACAGAATCATAATAAAAATAGTTTATGGCCTTGTCAGCAGATTATCAGTATGAAATCCATATCTCATTGTAAATGTTAAATGGCCTGCATTTATATAGCGCCTTTCTAGTCTATCAACCACTCAAAGAACTTTACAATAGATGCCAACATTCACCCATTCACACACACATTCATACACTGATGGCAGAGGCTGCCATGCAAGGTGCCAACCTGCTCATCAGGAACGAAACAGTGCTTCTTATCCAAAGTGTCCCACAGTGTTTCTATGCTTATACATTTACACAACAGTCACACAACGATGGCACAGCCATTGGGAGCAATTTGGTTTTAAGTCAGTATCTTGCCCAAGGACACTTAAGCTGAAATTAGTTTCCGAGTCTGCGAGGGTCCACTAGGGTCCGCATGATGTAAATTTCGTCATCAGAGGGTGTGCGCATAGGCTCTGTGCGGATATCCGCGTACCTGCGATTTGTTGTTTCTGCATGGACCTGTCCGCACCGGTCTGCGCGGTCACAACGCTGTGTTCCTGTAGACGGCGATCTACTGCACATGTGTGGAACACGTCCTCCAAGTGGACCCCAGAAAGTAGTATAAACAGAACAACTACCCGTCCATGGTGTCCACAGCTGTCTGTGTGTGCTTAGTGGATGACCCACCCTACCTCCTGAGCCACAGCCGCCCAGAGTTGTATTTTGTAATGATACAAAATGACTTTAGTGCCCGTTAGTAAGTTTTTCAGTGAATATACACAACCTGTACAACAAATCTTAATTCTCTTCACTGGAAAGCTAATTCATGTATGTGTGTCTGTGTGTTAAGGGCTTTAGGTCTGACGACATGCGGGCATGGCGTCAGCATTGGAACCATCAGCTATACAAGGCTCTTGAACACCAGTACCAGACTGGGCTGGAGGCTCTGAACAAGAACCTGCCTGAAATACACATAGACCTCACTTTCAAGTCAGTACACTGACTTTTACTTTTCCAACTTGCTGTCTAATTCTCTTTGTATCTGTTCTCTATTTCTGTTTCTCTCTGCTTTGTGTCTCTTTTTGAGCGGGTTGGCATAATTTTCTCTTCCTCTCACAAATGTCTTTTTCAACTTATGTTTAAACCACTAGCAGTGTCCATCTCTTGATTCTTACACTTGGCTGTAGCCTCTCTTGGCCTGGCTATCTTCTCTTTCTTTCTCTCTTCTCAAAGACATGTGTGGATTAAAGGAAAAAAATAACCTTTTTCCATTTCCCCTCTCCTTCCTATGAATAGGCAGGGGCGTTTGCAGTTCCGTCCTCCATTTGAGGAGGTGCGAGCACGCTATTTCAGAGAAATGAAGCGGTTCATCTCGATCCCAAACCAGTTCAAAGGGGTCAGTGCCCAGGGGGAGGATCTTATCTTCAGTGTCATGATTGACAGGAATGCCTCTGGGTTCCTCACCATCTTCAGTAAGGCTGAGGACCTCTTTAGCCGCCTGCAGGCTATACAGAATAAGTTCAAGGTGCCTGAACAACATATGATTATTACATTAATAATGATTATGATTATAATGATAAGGATTGGTTTTTAAAATGATTGTTATGCCTCTGCTGGGATGTTGTGTTGATAGATATGTTATTTTTTATGAATGTTAATTTGATAATTTTTTTTTCATCTTTTGCTCATTGAAGCATTGCTGTGACCATCTGCTGTGCACTTTTCTTTGAGAGAATGCAACTTGGATTAGTCATGCTTCTCTCTGTTTATATACTGAAGTTCAGTTGTTTTCATTGTTAGCATTTTCCCCCTTTATACACCCATGACAGAATGTGAGCACAGTATAGTATGTTTTCCCTTTTGTCTGCATCCATGCATATCTGAACTGATCGGGAAATCCCTCCACCAACTCCAGACATCTCATTTACCTCCCCCCTTTCTTTAGTTCTCTTTTACGTCACTTACGGTACACCATGTTTTTACATGTAGTTTTTGTAACCTTTGACACAGTCACATTTAAAATTAGGAAATATGCACTGGACCCAATCTTCCTATGATTCTATGTGTACATGTGTGTCTGTGTGTGTGTGTTGGAGGAGTGGGTGGTGCTGGGCAAGGTGGATTTAGAGAAGTTAGTCGAGAAGCATCTGAACTCCGTGCAGGACTGGGAGAGAAACTTCAAGGCCCTGAAAGCTAGAGGGAAAGAGTCTGAACGTTTGCCCAGGTACATATTATACGTACTGTAATAAACCCAAGTAAATACAAAGTGAAGCCTAGGATTTAACCAAGTTACTATAAACTATTCACTATTTATTATTACTAATGGCAGGTCACCAGTATAGAGTGAATGATGAATAAAGCCTGGTCACATTTTGTTGTTAGCACATGCTGGGTCCACTGAAACAGGTGACAATGCAACAGCATGGGAAGGTTTGTTTAGTCACAGCATTTATGACATTTAAGACATTTTAGGAAAGTTTTCATGTTTTCTCCTTTCTGTTTTTCAGTGTTATCCTTTTCACATTCCTGTTTTTGGCTTTCCAATAAGTTAGCTTCTTCTGAATCTTGCCTCTGAAAATTCTTTGTTCAACTTTTAAGGAAAGACCCTAATTTCATCTTTTCTTTGCTATACTTAGTTTTAGACTAATTCTGTCTTTGTTCCTTCGTCAGTCAGGAGAAGGTAGACTGTATCACAGTCAACTGTGAGCCAGTAAAAGCAGTCATCGATGACCTGATCCAGAGGCTGTTTGACATGCTGCTTTTATCACTCAGGAAGTCCATACAAGGTAAAGGCACACATCTTGATTGTCTTTATAATTTCAGTTTTATATTTATTATTTTCTTTGGAATGATATAAAACCTCTGACTGAACTCCCACCTTGTTTCACTGCGGAACAGCATTAAAACTGCTTTTTAATATAAATTAATCAGTGTACTTTGCATGAGTCTCAAATCTTTTCCCCTCTTTCCATTTATTTCGTGGTTCTTGTTTATGTTCATTTTGTTTTTCATCCTGTCTGCCCAATGACATCCCCTTTGCTTTTTACTTTCACTTTCCTTTTCTGTTTCCTTTCCTTTGTGCTTTTCATCTTCTCCCTTGATTTTAGGACATACACAGGCCATAGACAGTTTTGTGTCAGAGTCAATGGAGGCCTTGTCGAATCGTCCGGAAAGCATGGAGGAGATTGGTGCGGCCAGTGGCATATATAGCAAGATACTAGCCCGCAAACCTGAAGTAAGACATACACACACTAAACTCTGGCTAGGTTCTTTCTTGAATGATAGGACTAATGTTCAAGGTTTGTGCCAATAGGTCTCTCCTGCTCCCTTATGTGGGGTCGACATGGGGATTTTAGAAATAAAGGTTAAGTTTCCCACATTCTGTCGAATCTTTTTGCTACCTGTCAAAGAAATTTTCTTTTCAAATCAGTATGTAACAATAACAGACATGCATTGATTCATAAGCGTGTGGGCATTTACGCTGTATGTAATATTTCTGATGTTTGATATATAACGGTGACTTGCAATTCAATGTGGGATGGGTCAAATTTTTGACACAACATGGAAATATAACCTTACCATTCTTGCTAACTATACTGTATGGATGTGCATAGATCCTGCCACAGTTCCAGTGTGCTGAGGAGAAGAACCGCTTGCTACGAGCGGTGGCTGGGGCAGGCCTGGACTCATTGTCCTCTCTAAGGGCCAAGTGGGACAAACTGGAGCTTGTCATGGAGAGCCACCAACTCATGATCAAAGAACAGGTGACATACACATATGCACACACACACATAGGATCATGGTTTGAAAACCTCACACATCACAAATATTGTCATGTCTCTGGATCTGTTTTCTCCACTTGCTCTCTCTTGCTCTGTTCCCCCCTTAGGTGGAAGTGATGCGAAGTAATGCGGCAGGTCGTATTGATGCCTACAGGGCAGATCTGGAACGGTTTAAGGCCCGCTGGGACCAGCTGAAACCCAAAGATGAGGTACTTGAGACTGGTGATCATGCTGCCCTACTTGCCTGCCTCCAGACCATCAGAGACAAGCAGCAAGAGTTCCAGGAGCTAGAGCTTGTGCGCAGTAAACTGCTGTAAGTTGTTACTATTTTGCTGGAAATATAATTGTATATTTTCTTTTCTGAGAAAGTCAGGGCAGCTGATAAGAATGTTTGTTGCTTTCATCTCCTTAGAATTTGTTCCGGTTATATAAAGTGTGGTTCCATAAAACTTGCAACAGTGTCATTATTGTATTTATTGATTCCTAATGGCTCCTGCTTTTTGTTATCTATAGATTTTTTTTTACTTAAAACTACTCAGTATTATAACTGATGCAATTCCAAGCCTAACCTGAAAATGCGTGAAATACTATATTATTTATGGCCTCCTCTCAATTATAGTACAGTCCAGTGCACCGTGCAGAGCAGCCGCCCCTGTCTAGGAGCTATAAAGTTCACAATTGAGGTCTCACATTTAATCAGTAAGACTTAAGTTTAAGTGCCTTTACTTCAGATATCCACACAGTCAAAGAAATAAAAAGTCTGTGACTTACTGTTAGTTCAACACCATCCTAACCTACTGCAGAGTACTTCTCCAGCTTTGTACTTGACAGTACTGTTAAATAAGATGGCAATTCCTCACCTCTCCTCGTCTTAGTGAGGACTGTGCCTGTTTTGACCTGGAGGCTCCAGATTTCTCTCTGGCAGAGGAGACAAAAACAGATATGGAGGAGCACAGCCAGATGTGGAGTCTGTATGAGGAGTGGCAGCAGGGTTTCACAGAAAAGGCCCAGGAGGACTGGATTACTTTCAGGTAGGGGGTTAAGTTAAGGCCTGTAGTTAATGGGTCCTAACCTGACAAGAGTATCAGTAAATGTCAGCATGGATCTCAGTCTTCTTTACTTGCAACTATTTCCATTTATTTTCTACTGTGTGTTCAGTTATGTGTTAATGTATGTATATGTTTCTGTTTTACAGGAGTAAGACGTATGTGTTTCAGGAGTTTCTGTTTACGTGGCAGGACAGACTTAGGAAGCTGGAGCAACCTACTGCCATGTCTGTTAAACTACAAGGAGAAGTAGACAAATACAAGGTAGACAGTAATACAGTTGAAGGAATAATATGTTATTGTCTTCTTTTTAATTTCAGTAGATTTATTATACACAAAGAAGACTTGTCATAAGACCCTTAAGCACTAGAGGCTACAATGTTCATTACACTCTACAATATGAAAGTTTTGGGCAACTGTACTGACAATTCAGATACCCTATTGCCTGCCAGGGTAGTAACATGTTAGTTTGGTCCATGTGGCAGTGTAGGATAAGTTGTGGAGTCACCAAATTCAAAAGGGTTCTTCAGTTGGGGAGCATAAATTTTATGAGCAAATGTCTTACGATCACCAAAGTCAAAGGGTTCATCCAAAGTTGTTAGAATTGATCCCCTTGGGAAATTTATTATCTGTAGCTAATTCCATGACGATCATCAAATAGTTGTCAAGAGATTTTACTGTTTTACTCATGGTGGCACTAGAGGGAGGAAATGTCAGAGGATCGGTTGGATTCATCCTCTGGGGACCAGGAATGTGTGTACAATATTGCATGGCAATCCATCCACTAGTTGAAATATTTAAATCTGGACCAAAGTATTGGTGAATGTTAGTGGTTAAAGTAATGTTTCTGAAACAAGAATTTAATGTCTATGCAAATGTGAAAGAAAACTGCTCATTCTAATTTTATAGGGGATCTAATTCCATGCACTTTTATTTTCACATTTTTCCATCTTCATGTTTAGAACATGGTCCCAGTGCTGAAGTACGTGCGTGGGGAGCACCTGTCCCAGGACCACTGGTTGGACATGTTCCGTTTGCTGGGTCTTCCGAGAGGGATGACCTTAGAGAGACTCACCTTTAATGACCTCCTCAGTGTGGCAAATACCATCGTAGAAAAGGCCTTGGAGCTCAAGGTACGCACACAAACACACACACACACACACACACACACACACACACACACACACACACACACACACACACACACAAGTGAGTGTGTGGGTGTGTATGAGTGTATATATACAAGGTGGAAGCACACACTTCTGTTGGGACCCACACCTCTTTAAATTGTTCATATTTTGTTTGATCATAATATTATATTATTATATTATAGGGTATGGGATATGATGATATTTTATATGTCTATAAAAATTCAAACTGTTCTGGTTTTATTAGCATCATTACTGTAATAAGTGACAACGGACACCAGAGGGCAGCTGCAACTAAGAAATTCATATGCTTTGATAGAGGAAAAGTTCTTTGATTTTTTATTATTTAGGTTTACATGCATAATCATATAGGGTTTGTAATTAAGAATTTGGCCTGTATATAAAATATGAGCATTTTATGCCTTTCTCAACTAACCATAATAACTAGGTTAATGTGATTATGTGTTGTAGGATCTGAACAGCCGTGCCCAGGCGGAGGTAACAATCAGAGAAGCATTGAGGGAACTGGATTTGTGGGGCGCTGCAGCTACCTTCAACCTTACCGAGTACACAGACAGCAGCAGCAGCACTCTCACCCTCATCAAGGACTGGAAGGATATAGTCAACCAGGTAGACACATGTACACACAGAACCAAACAAATTTTTACTCACATACATGAACAAGTTGTCACACTGAGTCAGGGAACGTTTCAAAAATCCTCACATCCGCGCTAACTTCTCTTTGTCTGACTGACATGGGATTCCTCAACAACTCTGTGTTTTGACTTTTATATGCACAAAATTTAGTTTCAACAGGGGAACAAAGCACTATGAGGTGCTATCACTATGAGTTACTCTGAAGTAGGGGTTATTTGGTGCCTCTAAATAGCCTTTTTTTGCAAGATGCCCAGAAATACCCTTAGAAAAACATGTGTAAAATATTCATTTTCTGTGGTATTGTTATTAAATTAAATTGGACTAGGTAAGGCTCTATGCTGTGGTCCCATTGTGTTTTCCAGCTAATAAGTCCCATCTATAGGTCATCTACAGGCATCTGTCTGCAAAACTTTGCAAAAATATTCAGGAAGAAATAAAAACCTTCTACTTCAGTGTGTTACTGAGTGATAGTAGCACTTACAGTGATTCTGACTGTTACAGAAAAACTTCAGTGTTACCTTTCAAAAGAGATGTAAACCATGCATGTACTTCTAAAGGTTCACGAACAGCTTTCAAATTACTTTAGGTATGCTTTGGATAGGCATTTTAAGCTAATTTTACAGGAATTTAAAGCAATGTTAAGGGGTTTATCCCTGTCATCTTTAGTAACAAGTCACATGATCACTTTCCTGCATATCGCTGAGTGCAGGTGGAGAAAGATTGATTTATGCACTAAAAGATTTTATGAAGCAGTTTCACACAGCAAGGCTCAATATTTTCCTGATTTTATTGGAAAAAAAGAAAGAAAGAACTCTAAAAAAGTTTCTAAATGTTTTCACTTGTTTGAAAGAGGTTGCACTTTATCACACCACCACATGAGTCATACTGTGAAAGATGTGAGGAACTTTTGAATTACTTTATTTATGAGATGTGTAGTACAAGAAAAATTCCTCAAGAGTACTTAATGGAGACGATAGCCAAAGAGAAGCACCCCTTCTGCTCACTTTAAATTGTCTCAGCCAATTTCCTTTAGGAAGTCTTTGCAAAAATAATGTTACCTTTTATCATGTCAAAGCCAATAGTATTGTTCCCACTCAGTTTAAATATGCATTTGTTGAAACCCTTTTTGAAGAAATCCTTTTTGGAGCCGACCATTCTGAAGAACTACAGACCCATTTCCAAACTTTCTTCATAGGAAGATACAGGAAATTGTAACTAAACATGAGATGTACTTTGTGAGAAATGTCAGTCATGATTTAGATCTGTTCATGAGATGACTTTTCTTAATGTTTTAATGATCATTTGGATGAGGGAATTATGGAACATGTCATGCTGACATTCCTGCCTTTATACTGGCTACCTTTGAGTTTAAGGGTTGATTTTAAGATGCAACTGAACAAAAACACATCTGTGCCCAGTCCATGAATATATTTCTAAGTTTTCTATTTAATTACTAGGCTTGGGCGGTATCTATCTTTTCATACCTTCACACCTTCCTGACATTTTACCAGGGTATACGGTATATGACATATATATATATAAAGTGATAGTGATAGAAGTCATTGTAGCATGTATGACATTGTCTAGCCTGCAGTGCTGTGTGTCAAATATGCAATTAGCCTTAGACAAGTCGTTCTGGGTTTAAATACTTATGGCCCATAGAATAAGGAATAGATAGGAAATAAGCGCCCTTCTTCCATAGATTCTTGCTGGAGGACCCGATGACACTGTGCCGCGGCGGATATTAACACATCAGTGGGCTGAACGGAGATGATGTGCAGCAGATAGTGGTGGCAGACTGGTAGTTGAATAAAATCATGTGGCTAATAAACTGCTTTTGCAGTTTGAAAGAAGTCATCTCAAGATAAAGTTATATGTGGCAATATTTTCATGATTCCATACCACTCACAGTTGCCATCTTTCTCAGCTCAGCTGCCTGTTCCACCACCCTCTGGTGGGGTGTGTTGTGCACTACAGTATATCACCTCAATACAGCATCTCCATATCAGTTTAATAGAAAGAGGAGCATCTGTATTTTTGACGGTATTGAAATTCATACGTTCGGGATTTCTAAATACCTTGCCTGGTATACCGTATCAATATTAATATGGTCAGAATTTACCCTTGTTTTATTATTTTTTTTATAATTATCTCAGGTGAGTTAAAGGAACTGACTTCTAGTGACCATCAAAATAGATAGACTTGGAAGGTATGAGAACGTCTTCAGGAAAATGCAGGCATATCTGGCACCATTAAATTAAATCATAAGGATTAGCAAACATTGGCTTTATCACTACTCTGTGCCCATCCAGGTGGGAGATAATCGCTGTCTGCTGCAGTCTCTGAAAGACTCTCCCTACTACCGCAGCTTCCAGGACAAGGTCAGGTCAAAGGCTTGAACTCTGAATAAACTTTTAGAAGCATAAAGTTTTTAATTTTTATTTTTTTGGGAAAAGTAAATTTCCCCAGACTTTCTGTTCATGAAAGATATACCCTATACATCCAGGTCAGCTTGTGGGAAGTTCGTCTATCAGATCTGGATGAGTACCTGCTGAGTCTGAATGCCATCCAGAGGCGTTGGGTTTATCTAGAGCCTATTTTTGGACGTGGGGCATTGCCCCGGGAGGAGGTCCGCTTCAAACGGGTTGATGAAGACTTCAGGTACTCTTTGTGTGTGTGTGTCTGTGTGTGTGAGAGAGAGAGAAGATGTTGTTTTGCTGGGAAGAATGGACAAATAGAAATTGTGTTATAGACAGGATGTGTTTTATGCACATTCAGTACTAAAGCATTTTCTCCATATGTGCAACAGGTCTATAATGTCAGACATTCAGCGGGACAACAGAGTCATTTCTCTGAGCTCAAGGGCTGGCATCAGAAACTCCCTGGTCACCATACTGGACCAGCTGCAGCGCTGTCAAAAGTCACTCAATGAGTTCCTGGAGGTACACACACATCTACATTTTTGTGTGCAAAGACATGCCTACACATTTATAACAAAGGTTGCATTCATCACACTTTTAAAAAAAAAAGAAAAATGTTTTTGTGTGATTGTCACAGGAGAAGCGTTCTGCCTTCCCACGGTTCTATTTCATAGGAGATGATGATCTGTTAGAGATTCTTGGTCAGGCCACCAACCCAACTGTCATCCAGTCACACCTCAAAAAATTATTTGCAGGTCAGAAACGTCAGTTTTGTCCTTTTTATGTTTTTTTGTGCTCAGATCACATCTGTTTTTTCTGGTTTGCTCTGTTTTATTCTGCAATACTCTACACTACTCAACCCTTGTATTGTAGCATACTCTGTTGGACAGGGAAGGTAATCTTTGTGTGTATTATCTGTCTAGGCATCCATAGTGTGGTATTTGATGAGCATTGCCAGCACATTGTCGCCATGTGTTCTTTGGAGGGAGAGACAGTGCCTCTCAGAAACCTTATACGCATCTCCAGCCTTGTGGAGGTAAAGCCGTTGAGCAGAGTCGCATGAATGTATGTGTTCTCTGTTGGATGAATGTGTGATTGGAAAATAAACTATGCAATATAATAAACTATATTCAAATAAAGGATTAATAAGTAGAAAATGTATGGTACCTAGTCCATTTGAATATCTGTTTGCGAATGTGCATGAAATTTTTTTTGACTTTCTAGGTGTGGTTGAGTGAGCTGTCCATGGAAATGAAGGAGACGTTGAAGCAACTACTGTTTGACTGTGTGTCATCAGGGAAAAAAGGGGAGGTGGACCCATCACGCTACCCATCACAGGTACACACAAACTTTTTTTCTGAATATTCCCATAGGCTTTTGAGGGAGCAGAATGTTTCTTTAGCTGCAGAAAAGTGTTAATTCACCTGTTTGGTAATTGTTTAATTTCTTTATTTACATTTTTAAATTAAAATGCTTTTGTTCAAGTTGAGATCCAAGACCACTCATCAGCAATCCATTCCTTCTCAGTCTTACTCAAGACAGTGTGACCCTAGGATGTGAAACATGTCCTCTAAGAACATTGTCTTAATAACTCTTAATTAAATTCTCAAAGGCAGAATTGTCTCAACTCTCTTTTTTTGGTGTAGATTCTGTGTCTTGCTGAACAAATCCAGTTTACTGAAGATGTTGAAAGAGCTTTAAAGGAACAAAATCTGCACCAGCTGGAGCTGGAACTCAATGCCAAATTGGAACACTACACTACAGTCGACACCAGCTCTGACGACAACACAAACACAGGTAGTTGTCTGTATTTATGTGGATGTATGTGTGTCCTTTCTGACTGATGTAAGTTCTCCCGGATCCTTATACTAGAGTTAATGACTTTTACATTAATTATTTTAGTTGACACTGAAAAAAATACAACAGGACATTCACCACAGTCTCTCCTTATCTCCAGCATGAACAAAATACTGAAGTTAAATGCAGTTTTCAACCAACAGATGCAATTTGGGGAGATGGTTCATCTGAAAAATGTTGATATAATAAACATATTGTGAAGCAGCTGTTTTTCTTTTTACTCTCGCAGCTCCACTTCCATGAGCTCCTTACTTTATTTGTGTGGATTTGGCCCCTAGTGCTTTTGTAGTCTATTTACTACAAACAGCAAGTGTACCAACTTTACAGATGTTAGCTGTAGCTGTTACATTAGCTAATTAGAAACATACACACTGACTGTGTGTGTGACAGCTCATGTTCTGGATAATTAAAACTTAAAACTTACCAGGAACTCCAAGTTCCTACAGTTATCTTCCTTCAGACCCTTCTCCACCTTCCTCTTGTTTGTCTTGAAATTCTAATTTGGCAATTGTTTGCTAACATGTTAGTGACAGCATCTTCATAAACTGATGATATGGGTCTTGTCAGCTTATTTTAGAGTTCTTCTGACCCATAGTGGCCAAAACTCAATGAACATGCACAGGCATGATATTAGGCCAGATCTCTTTTAGGTGTGTTAAATTAAACTAGCTAAATGACAGTAAAGATGACATGAAAAAAATATCACCAGTGTTCAATCATGCACTGTATGCCATTGGTGACTCAGACACAACACCTGCATCTCGTATCTAAATGTATCATTATTTTAAGCCATATAGTGAATATCCCTGTGCTGTTCATGACTAAACTATGATCATAATCTGGGTTGTCATTCAACATTTAGAGGATAAAACAACTTCTGATGCAAGACTGAGACCAAGACAGACAGAAGAAGCTGAGAAAAACAGCATAGCCTGTGTGATTTTTTTTTTTTTTTTTAATTTTTTTATCAAGAGGTTAAAGGTTCAGACATATTTGCAGCATACTAAATGCTGCACTGGATTTTTTCCTGTTCTTTAGCCTGTGTATTTCTGCTGCAGATTGTTCAACTGCTTTTTTTGGTTGCTGATCACATTACTGACAATATTAACCTTTTCAAATTACAGTGAAGTTGCTGCTTGATATTTGTGCTTTGTTCCACTTTCAGACTCCCCCGTGTTGTTAATGATTGAGCTCTGATCAAAATTGTGGGCTGTTACTCAGGACTCAGAGATTAATGCTGATTGACTGCTCTTGCGTGAATCCCTTGATAGCCAGTTAGATACAAGAGGCTGCAAAGAGGCATTGCCCTTTAAAGCTGCAGATGCAGTAGCTGGCAGGCTTATTTAATGACCTGGGGCTGAATATGTGGCTACATAAAGCATGACAGCAGACCTTATTCACAGAATTTGAATTTGTAAAAAGGACTTTTAAATTCAAATCAAGGTTTCTTATTCATGCATGAGATGAAAAGCTACTCTGTAGCCCTGGTAGTGGCATCATTTCACGGGACGTTGCTGCCACATACCAAATTTCTATGTCAGATGAAAATGCATTTATGAAAACAAAGCTTGTTTCACTTGCACAAACTTGTATTTTCGACTTTTCAACATAATTGTAGATACTCAATATTTCAGAATGACTCCACGATGAAGACTAATATATTTGCAGATAATATGGTTCATTCTGTGACCGTCTTGCATGCAAAACTACTAAACTAAACCGAACCTTCTACACTTGAAATAGCACTCATTTCCATGATAACATCTCATTAAATTACTGGCTCCCTTAAAACAACCAGGTCGACTGAAGAGTCTGCAGAGTGGTAGTACTGATTAAAGCAGCTAAAGTAATGGCAAAAAGGATAATCTAATTACCCAGTCTACATAAATGGGCCATGAACCCAGGCGGGGAGTGGGAGCTATCTCCCCTTTGGCGCAGAGACAAGACAGGATGGTGTGCATTTGGCAAGGTATTATGCTTCTGGGGCTAGGCTGACATCAGTGACGCATTCCTACACACAAGGCATTCAACCTAGCAGATGGCATATGAACCCATTTTAATTTACAATATAAAATCTTAACTTCAGACATGTATTTAGAAAAGTAATCCACAGACAATTTATAATTCAAAGTGTTGTTTAAGCATACATGTAACTTTCACATGAAAAGTACTCCCTCATGTGACTAAGATATGCATTTGAGGCAGTAAAATTAACATATTATCGCTATATGTTTTTATTCTTTTCTATTTTCTTTTTTCTTTTTGCTCAGCTACTCTTTGTGTGTCTGTACTCAAACTACAGAGAATGCTAAATAATTAGGGCTGCCAGACAAGTTCGTAACAATGACGCAGTTTCTAAATTGCCTCTAGTGCATTTCTTCTGCATTTTGTGCAATCATTTATGGCCGTTAAGCTTGTATCGGTGATGATGCTGACTTTCCAGAATATCAGTGTGGCTCTATTCATGTCTGACAAAGTTTCCCTTTCTTGTGTCTTATCTCCTTTCCTCAAAAATTTCCCCATAGTGATTGGTCCCATTTATTCTTCTTACCAGTCAGTACAATTCTGCATTTTTACTTTCCATACAAGAGCTGTTATTTTATGCTAACATAAAAGCTGTTTCCATCCTGTCTGCTTACAGTAAAAGCCTCCCATCTATTGACAGCATCTAAAAGAGCACCTGGCAGGACCTTGTAATGACATGGGGTCAATGTAAAGTCAAGAACACAAAATAAAGTAATGCTTAGTTAACTAGTTTTATAGAAAATGTACATATTTTGTGTTATTAATTAAGACATGTGAGGAAGAGAAAATTGCATATTACAGAGATCTACAATTTGATTTGAAAAATATTACCACACTGCTACTAGAAATTCCAATAGGTTTGGCCTTGTTGAATACTCTATAACACATTTACAATTTTATTTTATTTTTTTCCAGTTTGTTACTCGTGTAAATAACTTTACCAATTCTGCCATCCTGATCTTCACGCACGCCTTCCTTTATAGAGTCCAGTATCCTGCAGCTGAAGCTGAAGGCTTTGATCCTGGATATCATCCACAACATCAGTGTGGTGAAGCAGTTAAACACGGCAGGAGTTACCAGTCCTGGTGCCTGGGCGTGGAAGAAGCAGCTTCGCTTCTACATGGGACCAGACAAATGCTGCCTCATACATATGGTGGATGCACAGTTCAACTACACGTATGAATACCAGGTGCGTTAGCTTGTAGATACAAGTTAGATACACTCCTCTTTTGTGTTTGACCAGGTGAAAAATACACACTGATGTTTCTTGGGCTGCAGCTAACGTTTACTGGAGATTTTTTTGTGATCATTTAGGATATAATATCTTTTGTATTTAATTTTATAACAAATGGATTTAATTCCACAAGGAAATTAAATCTCCTTACTTAGCATTTGATTTGTAATGACTTCAAAGAGAGAAAAGCAACCAACGTTATAGTCATTTGTGAGGCATCTGAATTGTGTAATTAGAAAATGTGTACTTGATTGAAAATGATTAACTATCTGAATCGGATCAATTAATAGATAGTTGTATATCAGTTCATCTGTTTGGTATTTTAAACAGGAAGACTGGTCGGCTTGATTAAGCAGGTACATATATGTTCAAGCACCTCCACCAAGGCCATCACACACACCCTAAAATTATCTAAGATGCACTGTTTTAGTGGAAATTTTTAATGGTACAAGATATTGAATGCCATGAAAATTTATCTCCGAAACATTTCTCATGTTTCAGGAATTTACTGATGTTATCATTGTTTACCTTTTGGGGGCACTGTTTACACAGAGATGTGGACTACTGAAAATTCCCTCCTGTATTTCCCCTCTGCAGTTCCTGTGAAGAGCACATGCTAGTACAAAGTCCCACTCATTTTCATTTTCTTTTGCTTGTCCTTCATTTGTTTTTCAATTTTCACTTTCTTAATCCATCCCCTGTCTGTTTGCCTTTATCCTCTCCTTCCCCCTCTCTTTTCCCCCCGCCCTTCCCTCGCTCCCCATATCTTTACCTCTGTCTGGTGATCTCTCTCTCTCTGTCACTTTCTTTCTCTATTTATCACTCACTTTCTTCTCCATCCTACCTCCCCTGTCTCCTAGGGGAATGCAGCTAAGCTGGTGCACACTCCGCTGACTGATAAGTGCTACCTGACTCTGACCCAGGCCATGAAGATGGGGTTTGGGGGGAACCCCTATGGGCCAGCTGGAACTGGCAAGACTGAGTCAGTCAAAGCCATGGGTGGGCTGTTTGGACGGCAAGTCCTGGTGTTCAACTGTGATGAGGTATAAAGAGAATGTGAGGGATTTACTTCCAAACACTTAATCTAAGATTATATAGCATTTAATCAGCCAAAGCTTATATTACATGAAAAACCAATGCATGTTTTTATTTAGCTGTCTTAATCACTTTGTAAGAGAAGATGTTAAAAGCTTTGGATGTCTAAACAAAACTAAGTCGATGCGCTGACCTCTTCATTTCTGATCGTTCAACTTGTGACCTCACACACATTCACTCACAAACAAGATTGGTAATTGAGATCAACTGTCAGTGAGAAGATGTAAAATTCTCTCTCTCTTTTTGGTTTGTGTCTGTCTGTTTTCCAGGGTATTGATGTGAAGTCAATGGGACGAATCTTTGTGGGCTTGGTGAAGTGTGGAGCATGGGGCTGCTTTGATGAATTTAACCGTTTAGAGGAGGCGGTACTATCTGCAGTTTCCATGCAGATTCAAGCCATTCAAGACTCCCTTAAACATCATAAGCACACATGTGAACTGCTGGGAAAGGAGGTCAGCAAATAAGAACTGATGCAGACAAACACATGATGCCAAAAAACTGTTGCTCACTATATCTCAAGCCCACACTCTCTTTTTGCCTTCCTTCTTCCTCATTGACTCTATCCTTCTGTTTAACTCGCTGGCTTGTATATGCACACATACTTTAACACATGCAATGAAAGTCCATCCCTGTTCGGGCTTCAACCAACAGTTCTTGTCTTTCAGTCTTTCAATAAATTTATCAACTGTATTAACCATCAAGCAATCAATCTTCAGTAATCTCTTCCTCCTCCAGGTGGAATTGGACCCAAACTCTGGGGTGTTCATCACATTGAACCCGGCTGGAAAAGGCTATGGGGGAAGACAGAAGCTTCCAGACAACCTAAAGCAGCTGTTCAGGCCTGTGGCCATGAGCAGGCCAGACAATGAGCTTATTGCTGAGGTGATCCTCTACTCTGAGGGCTTCAAAAATGGAGAAATACTGGGACGCAAACTGGTTGCAATCTTCAACTTGGCCAGGTAGAGATTGTGAAGTTACAGTTTTTTTTTTCTTTTTCTTTCGATTTGGGTGGAAGTAGGAGGTAGTGGATGAATGAGATTTATTATGTTGTCCACTCTGTTATCACCAGTCTACTGATTACATGTATGTGAACTACACAGGGAAAGGACCAGTGTGGTACATTTGTCTGTGTGGTGCACTAAGTGTGACTGAATCATGCTGTGGGTATTTTTACGTGAAATTATCTATACTGCCACCACCATCTATTGCAAACTATTGATTTTTTTGAAGTTATGCTCTACTTCCCTCCCTCTTCTTAGCACTACAACCGATACTGCAGTCATGTGAGAGTGTGTAAGTATGTGTCTTTAATTGTGTGTTCAGGGAGCTGTTGACTCCTCAGCAGCACTACGACTGGGGTTTGCGTGCTCTGAAGACAGTGTTGAAGGCCTGTGGCAGTCTCCTTCAGCAACAGAGGAGGAGCCGTGACAAGGACAAGAGTAAGACTTCCTCTGGCTAATTTTTATTTTTTTATTTTAAGGTACAATATTTCTGTGCAGCATTTCTTCTTTTCCAATAGCGGAGTGTGACAGGAAAGTTAAGAGAAAGCGGGGGTATCTTTGGTCATGACCTTGAGTCACGTGCATTGCTGCCGAAAGTACACGGTACCAAAACTTGTGTTGGAAACAAAACCACACAAAACGACATAAACTGTATGCTGGAAACATCCAGAGACATATTCAACAAATGTGATGTGATGCAACAGTAGCAGCACAATACATGTGAAGCATCTTGATTTATTGACTGAAAAACAGTGCAAAATGTTACATTCTACAATCAAATGCGATCAAGGGGTGAAAATAGGCCGGCCTTCATTTTAGCCAAACAAAACACGAGATGATTTCACTGACGACTCCTCCCTGTCTGAAGTTGATGTTGTGCTGATCAGTGAAATCGTTTGTTGTGGACTGCAATTGGAAAATGAACAAATTACTTCTAAAACACCTCTGAAAAGCATAATAATACTAAAGTAGCATTTTTTATGATTTCATTGATTTCATTTTATGAGTCATTGTTGTATATGAACATCAGCCATCGTATGGTGTAAGCAAATCTTTAAATATTTGGCTCAGTGGTTCAGAAGCCAAATTATTTAATCGATTATGGCATTAAATTATGTAACTGTTTGACGCCTGTAGCTTGTGACAGCCTGCTCAACAGATCAGCATTGTATCAGCCAGTAAATAAAACACAAAGGCAGAACACTATACATTATCTGTTATGTCATATGAAATGAAATGCTTATCTTAGTAAAAGATAAATACTCATTATGTTCTAATTTTTTGATAGTCAGGGCTTTCTAGTCATGACTATGCTGCAAACAACATTATTTTTTACATCAGTATTCACCTCTTTGCGGTATTCGCTTTTCATTATTTCATTATTTAACAATCATAGCAGCCATGTGGTTTGAATAAGAAGCTGTACTGTTTTTTTCACAAAAGGTCAGTGACCTGAAAACTTTTTGGTAATTTGATAAAAGTATCTCTCAAATGAATCCCTTGAAACTGCTGCTGAAATTAGAAGATAGTGAAAATTCGGCCAGTTTGAAGATGCTTATCTTGTACCCAACAGGGTCACACTACAAAAATGGATCAGGCTGTGGCTCAGGGGGTAGGTTCACCCAGTAGTCACAGGGCTGACAGTTCGATCCTGAGCTCCTTGTGTCCACATGTCAAAGTGTCCTTGGGCAAGACACTGATATCCCAAATTGCTCCTAATAGTCAGACTGTCACCTTGCATGGAAACTCATAATGAGAGGCAAATTGTAAAGGGCTTTGGGTAAAAGCGCTATCTAAATGCAGCCATTTACCATGTTTGTGTCTCTGTGTGGGTATCTCTTAAATTGAGTTTGATAAACACTATAGATAAGTGTACTTGAGCACCAAAAGGCTCTATTGTACAGCACTTTCTCTATACACCTGCTGTTGTCCTTGCCCTTTAAGTCCTCTAATACAGACACGCAAACAATTGACATTTAGACCAAATACTCCCCCTTAAAAACTTTTTTTCCCTTGGGCTTTTCTCTCGTCTGTACTTTTGTCCTTCTCCATTCTCTCGTTCCCAAACACTTTGCCAGAATTCTGTTGTTTACTTCTACAGTACCTCTGTCCCCCCCTCCTCCCCCCCTCCTTCCGACCTCTTGTTAGCTCTCTCTCTGATACCTGGCCATCAATGCCTCTGTTGTCCCACTCGTTCTCATTCGCTGCCCTCTGTTCCTCATCCCCATCTCCCCTTCATGTCTCTGCTCTGAAATACTCCCCCCCTCCCCCAATCTCTCTCTTCATTTTCCTCTCTGCTTTTTCTTAAACCCATCTCTCTCTTTTACAAATCCTTCTGTTCCACCACCCACCCTTTATCTGTCCAGCAGACTCGCACACACACGCGCACACACACACACACACACACACACACACACACACACACACACACACCACATGCACCTCCTGTCTGTCAATGAGTCCCCAAGGTTTTCTTGTGGTTGGCTCTGTGTAGTCCGGCCAAGTGTTCCTCTCTGTTGTGAAAAAACACCACATTTGTGCCTGCAGGGAAGGCCAGCATCTTTGGAGAAGAGAACAGAAGTATTGACAAACTCTTAAGTCATGACAAGCTTTGGTAATTAGCACTTTAATAACAAGGGCCATGTGCAAGAACAAGTTAACTTTCATGACCTTGTTTTTTGAGTTCTATTCCATCAAGCCTGCGTTATTTTTTCACTTCCCTTCCTGCAAAGAGTCTTTTATATTTGTTAACTGGTGTAAAACTATTATATACTTTTACTCATATCATTATTGAAATACTTTTACATGTCTATCCTGGATTTGGAATTTGAACCGGAATTAAATCAATATCTTTCATTTGTATGCAGTTCAGGAGAGTGGTCTGGTGGTACAGGCATTGAGGCTTAACACCATGTCCAAGCTGACGTTTGCTGATAGCTCCCGATTTGATGCCCTGGTCAGAGATGTCTTCTCTGGGGTGAATTTCACTGATGTTGAGGACCAGATTCTAATGCAGGCACTGGAACAAGTCTACAAGGAGGCACGGCTTGAGCTTATACCCACCCAGGTGTGTGTATGAAGACATGTACAGTATTTATAAGCAAAGTATATACATATAAGCGTTGTGATGAATGTGAGCTGGTATCCAAATAGTGTTTGGGTTCATTCTCTACTTCTGCAAAACTTCTTACATTAGTACTGAGACAACATATGGACAGTTGGATAGCTTGTTAGATAGATGGCTGTTTTTTTCCATCTGTGTGTAGCTGAAAAAGGCATTGGAGCTGAATGAACAGCTGAGACAGCGCATGGGTGTAGTGATCGTTGGACCGAGCGGAGCAGGGAAGTCAACACTCTGGAGGATGCTTAGGGCTGCTCTCAACAAGACAGGCAAAGTGGTGAGTATAGTATACACCTGGATGTTCTCTCCTGTAAATCCCACAGGTGCCCAACCTGAATTTTCTGACATGATTCATTGATACATTCTCAGCACCTTATTCAGTATGCAACTGTGCTGTTTACTCTTTGACTAATGCTGATGACTTTAATGATGATGTGTTTTTGTAGGTGAAGCAGTACACCATGAATCCCAAGGCTATGCCTAGACAACAGCTTCTGGGACATATAGACATGGACACCAGAGAATGGGCTGATGGTGTCCTCACACATAGTGCCAGGCATGTGGTTAGAGAACCACAGGGTAAGAAAGAGGCTACATGTCATTTTTATGGTTGCTAATGAGTGCAAATAGGTCACTATTAGTCTTGCTTAGCCAGATGTTTGACAACTGGGATGAAGTCTGGTCTACAGTATTATCAAAAGTGTTCAAGATCTTGCATTGCTGCATGTGCACTCAAGAATGACTGGATATAGTTATGTAGCCAAAAGTGGTCTACACTTGTTGGGCTCTGTATGTTTGTATTAAGGTTAATGTAATGTGTGTATCTACAGTATATATGTGTGTTTTTATTCTCTAGAGGTGAGCTCCTGGATTGTGTGTGATGGCGACATCGACCCAGAGTGGATTGAGAGTCTGAACTCTGTTCTTGATGATAATCGGCTGTTAACCATGCCTAGTGGAGAACGCATCCAGTTCGGACCTAATGTTAACTTCCTGTTTGAGACTCATGACCTTAGCTGTGCCTCACCAGCCACCATATCTCGCATGGGCATGATCTTTCTCAGGTCAGACAGCCAATAGTTCAACAGTTTTTAGTGTGTTTTTTAGTGCTGTATTCTATTTTCTCTACTAGCCTGTCTCACTGTTTTGTTTTTTAACTCAATTTTTCCCCCCAACTGTCTGTAGTGATGAGGACATTGATGTAGGTGCCTTGGTGAAGTCATGGTTGAGTTGTCAGCCGGAGGACTGTCGCAGTAATTTAGAAAACTGGTTGGGAGACTACTTCCAACGAGCCCTGGACTGGGTCCTCAAACAGGTAACTTTGCCCTATTCTACTTCTCTGTACTGCCTCGAAGTCTGTCAAACTGTCCCAGGGTGCTGAATTTTAAATATCCTTTGAACACAGTTTGTAGCCTGGATATTGAAACAGCACTGACATGATGTTGCATACACTGAACAATATGTAGCAACTTTTTCTGTGTATGTCAACACCTGGCCATTTTGGTCACTAAAATATAGGACTTTCTAAATAAATGACCTCCACATTTATTGACCAATGATAATTATAATATATTATATTTATATAGCTGGCTCAGTGAATACATTCAGTTAACAAATCCAGTTTAGTTAAGAAACACTTACTTAACTGAATCTTCTCCTCCCCTTTCATCAGAATGACTTTGTGGTGGAGACTAGTCTGGTGGGTACAGTGTTCAATGGTCTGTCACACCTCAACGCTGTTACAGAGAGAGGTCAATTTATCGTCAGTCTTCTTAGAGGTTTAGGAGGAAACCTCAACCTTAAAACAAGACAGGAGTTTGCCAAGGAGGTAAGGATGTCTGTGTTTTTTGAATGGGCACAGGGTGACTGTATCAATAAGTAGATGACTGGAGAGTGGACTTTATACTATACTTTATACTTTCTTACAGTATAGAAGCAAGGATATTAAGCACTACATTGTTGTCAGTCACATTAATAATGACTGAAACACATAGTTACTCTACAGTGTTCACCCTATAATTGTACAGGCCTGGCGAGCCGCCAGGCCAACGAGAACCCCCGCCAGGCCAAAAAATAGTTTTTTAAATGTCAGAAAGAACGCCAAATATCCATTCATTCACAAATCAATAGCTTTTGGGAGCCGCTGAGCAGCGCTGTCTCGAAGCGTGAGTTAACGTCTGTGTCGTTGCCTGGGAAACTACAGGTAGCGTAACTCCTTTTAAGGAATAGGGCAGAGTGTAAGCGAGTGAGTGGTTAAGCGAGAGAGCGAGCGGCAGAAAAATAACGGTGAATGCAAGCGGAGCAGAGGAAAAGGTTAGCAGTAAGTTGTCAGTCTGGTGGTAAATGTACAGTACAGACTACAGTGTGTTATTTGTTATTTAGATTTAGGAATTGAATATATTATTCATGTCTCTGGCTAAAATGATTTTGTCTTGCAGTAAGTCTTCTTAGCTATAACTGATTTAAAAAATAGTAATGTTAGTAATGATTTAAGCATTAATGCAGGATATGCACCTGGTGGGGAATTTCTATAATATCACTACTCTGAAACATACCAGTCCTAGTCTTAATATGTGTTTATATGTCTGTGTGCTTCTATAGTTGCTGAGCTGGGCCAGAGAAAGCCCACCAGACAGCAGAAAACCACTAGATACCTACTATAACCCTGACAGCGGCCATCTTGCAGCCTATACATTTCAACGTCCTGACGGTCTCACACTGGAACAGCTCTCCAATACACACACACTACCTGTTATTGAGACTCCAGACATGCAGAGGGGTCTGAACTGCTTCTCTCCATGGCTCACCACTCAGCACAGACAGCCCTTCATGGTGGTAGGGCCAGAGGGCTGCGGGAAGGGGTAATTACACACGTGGAAATGCGCACACATATAGACCACAAACACCTCCATAAGCATAAACAGAGGAGGCGTAAGGAGACACACTGTGTATACTGTTGCAGAAAAATAGTTATTCATGGGTCATGGTGGAAGAGTGTGCATTATGGATTGTGAGGCACAGTCACTCAAATGTGTGCACTCAAAATAACAAACTCACAATCAACATTGATGTTGATGTTAAAGTTTCTTTTATTCAAGGTTTGACCTTAATTGTAAAGGCATAGACAAGTTAGAATGAACATCACATCTGTGTGTGCATGTGTGTTGTATGTGCTCAGGCTTGTGTATGTGTACACAGAGAGTAGTTGCCACAAATGTAATATGCTTTCCTCCCCAGGGGGATTGAATAACTGGGGGTCACAGAGTTTGCCTTTTACACTCCAGTTGACTCTCATTCACTCTCTCTTTTTCTCGTCCTCTTGTCTTGCCTCATTTCGCCAGAAAAAGGTCACTGTGCCAATGATGCACTGGGTTTGTCAGCTTATTCCTCTGATAAAAGATCATCTAATTAATTTACAGACGCGTATACGAGAATGAACATACACGCATGTGCAAGCACACCATTTACTTTCCAATTATTTTCTTTCTGTTGTACCCTTACAAAATGTCTTCCTTTGCCTTTGGGTCTGTTCTGACAAATGTTGCTCTCTAAATCCCAAGAGGCCCTCTTGTTAAGTACAGCACTATTGCACATTTATTCCTTCCTTCCCTATCCCTTCCTCATCCTTTCTTGATGTCCTGACACCATCCTAAAGATGTATGAAACTGAGCTGTGTAGTAGCAGCATTAAGGCATCTGGATGAAGGTGTCAGACCTTGTTAGAATGTGAGATCCTTTCTCACCACGACCTCCAAAAAATAATAAAAAATATTGTTGTGTTTTCCGTCCAGCATGCTGCTGCGTTACGCCTTCTCTCGACTGCGCTCCACACAAGTTGCCGTGGTTCACTGCAGTGCCCAGACCTCATCTCGTCATGTCCTCCAGAAGCTCAGCCAGACCTGCCTGTTGCTCAGCTCTAACACTGGCCGAGTCTTCAGACCCAAGGACTGCGAGAACCTGGTTCTCTACTTAAAAGACATCAACCTACCCAAACCTGACAAATGGGGGACCAGCAACCTCACTGCCTTCCTGCAACAGGTAGACAGGATACATAAACAAACAGATAGACAGACAGATAAGCGACTAAATGGGTTAATGGATGTATGATGTGGTTCAAAATATAGGTCCAATCCTAATGTACACTCTCAGAAGCTCAGACTCTGAAATTAGTTCTTGTCACATCAGAGAGGACTCAGGTAGGAAAGCTGGAAAGTACTTGAGGTATTTTTTTTTGTACAGATTTTGTTAAGTCCTTTGATAAACACATAAACTGCATGTGAAATGCTTTTAGTCTATTGAAAACAGAAATAGGCACCTCTAAACATAAAACAGGTGTATTAAACACCTGATCAACCTAGGAGTACATAAGAAAACTGAGATCACATTCAACAGCTAATTAATCAGGTCTGTATGGCACTGTACTTCCTCTCTCTGACATTTTGCCTTCATTTTCCCTAACTCTCATATTTCGTCCTCTGTCAATTCTATCTCTCTCACTCTCTTTCCCTCCTTCAGGTGTTGACATATAAGGGGTTTTATGATGAAAATCTGGAGTGGGTGAGTCTTGAGAACATCCAGGTGGTGGCCTCTATGTCAACAGGGGGTGCTGTCGGGAGCCATTTGCTCACCTCCCGCTTCTCATCTATAGTTCGCATCTGCACCATAGAGTAAGAAAGAGAATGGTTCAAACTGCTTATAACCAAACAGAATGCAGCTATACAAATTATTTCATACATGCCCTGTTAATTCTGTTTTCCAGCATCTCTGTTCCATTGTTTTGCTGTTGATCTTCCTCTGACTGCGACCCTGATCCTCTCTCTCTCCCCCCCCTCCATATCCGTCTGTTTCTCTGGTTCTTTGCCTCTGCCTTTAGCTATCCAGACAGGGAGCAGCTGCAGACTATCTACTCAGCATACCTGCAGCCAGTTCTCCAGCATAGTCTAGGCAGCCAGGCAGCCTGGGCCAGCACAGGGAAAACACACCAGCTGGCTGGATCTCTGGTACAGCTCTATGAACAGGTACAAATCTGACCGGGTGTTCATTTATGTTCATATCTGTATGTGTAGCAACATAGTCTTGCTCAATTTATTGAAAGCATAAGTATGTAATTGAAGAGTCCAATTTGAATTTGAGTGACTCAACATTGAATCCCTGGTTGTTTCTCAGAGAAGGAAGGCACACAGGCTGAACACTGACTGATTGCTTTAAAACAAATCTTTCAAGTCTTTCTTTTGGTTGAGTGTCTAGCAGTGTTGAAATGACAGTCGGTTCAGTATCTTACTGTGTATTACAGCTAATGTCAGAAAGATTAATTATGTGACATATTCAAGTAATAACTGGATACACTTAAACAGAAGCTATACTCATGTAGTATGTTCTGAAAAGCCAGAGTTGAATGCTGCAGGTTAGTTGTTTTATATTGTGTAGGACATGTACAGGCACAGGTTATCAGTACATTGTGGCCACATATTGCAATTATGGATGTGCTTTTCTAGGTGAGTCATTTGTGTCATGTTTGATACCATTTATGCTGATGAGGTGGAATTATTTTGGTGAATTACTGTAAAGAATTGGGCCGTAGATTTGTTGATCAGCAGTTTTTTTTTTTTGTCCTAGAGGTATGTACATTATCACCTGTCTCCATGTGTTTCTTTCTTTTCAGGTGAAAACCAAGTTTACAGTGGATGACCACAGCCACTACCTTTTTACCCCCTGTGTCCTCACAGAATGGGTCCTCAGCCTCCTGCGATATGACCTCACTGCAGGTAACCAAACACCTGTGCAAGAATTCACATGTTTGAGATCTTTTTTTTTTTTTTTTGGAATAGATTGTTGCAATAATACACCTCTCTAAGTAAGCGAATGCATGAGATATGTAAAAAATCAAATATAAATATCACTTTTTTTTTCTTATGTAATGTAGGAGGCCTCAAGAATCAGACCCATGGCCCATAAGGGGCTGTGACCCACATTTTCAGAAGCACTGCTTTATGCAAACAAAAACAGAACGTAGAATAATTTTGCTGCCGAGGAACATAAAGCATTAATAACTCTGTCAGTTTTGATGCCAGAATCAAAAAGACAGCACCAGATGACTTAGTTTCTTGTCAGTGTTCTTTTCGCTCAGAGCTACTGTTTTCAACTCTCACCGTTTTTTTTTCATTCAATCTCTCTCTCCCTCTCCCCTCTCTCCTCTCTTCCCTCGCTTCCTCTCTGTCACTCGTTTGTCTCCCCCTCTTTTATCATCCTCTCCCTTTGCTGTCCTTTCATCTTTCCCTTTGTCACTCTTTCTCTCCTTCTGCAATGTGTTCCTGCTGTGATAGTGAGTCCAATCATTTATTTTAATTAAACACGTCAGCGGACAAACTTCTCTTTTCCTGTGCTCATCATTTTATAACTTACTCTTACTTCTTCCTCCTTTTTCTCCCCCTTGCTACTTACCTTCTTTTTGGTATGTAAAAACATCCTCTTTTCATCTTTATCTCATGTCTGTGTTGACGTATGTGTATATGTGGTGAGTTTAATGGTGCATGTGTGTGCAATTAATGTATTTATATCTCTACAACAGTTTAATAACTCTAGTATTAGGAATGTAATTTCAAACACTTGTTTAAAAATTCCCTCTGGAATAATAATTTGAGCTTGATACGATTTTTCCACAAAAAAGTTGAATTACCGTAAAAGAAAAGTTGAATTACCGTAAAATTTGATGTGGATGGCCGTAACTTTGAATTTGTGCCCATGTCTAAGTGTGATTGTATTTCTCTCCTGATGTAAATAAAAGGTGAGGTAATGTACAGTTGAGGGTATAATACAGTTTTACTTGGGTCTTTTTAAGTCCCACAGATACATTGGCATGGTCAATTTTATGGGCTATTTTAGTTTATAACAGGTGACAGTGTCAGAGAATGTGTTGGCCATCAAGCAAGAAGAGATTGTAGGGCAGAAATGACAACAATATGTTTGAGTTAAATAGAAACAGTGTTGCTGTTACATAGTTTGTCCACCAGAAAGCAAAGTTTATTATTCAACTGTAAAATATCCTGCTCAGTACCTATCTGGGTCACAATTCTTTAATAACCTAATGTAAGGAATTTTTATTGAAAAATGTTTTTTTCATATTATGTTTGACACAAATATTGTTAGCGTATTTTTAAAACTCTCAAATATCAATATCAGTATCTGCCGCAGTAATTCCAGAATTGTCTGGACTTCATCGTCTTCATTCTTTCTTCATGCTGGTGGTCGAATCACCACTGAGATGGGTTTTGGGCAGGGAAATTGTTTGAAAGCCATAGGCTTGGGTAATGTTTAGCATGAGAACATGACACTTTAAGTGTTTTCATTTCCTTTGTGGCCATTAAAATTTAATATGCCAGGAAAACCTTGCAGTGTGAGCTGTGTCTCTGTTTAACTCTCTTCTTCAGCTCTCTATATAATGTGACAGACACTGTTAAAGCCAGTGGCCTATGAGACCAAGATTCTGGCTTTCCCCTCTAGCACTCTCTTTTTAGCTAGCAGCACTTTGCTAATTCTTGGGGGAATGTAGTAAATTTAGTCTCACCCTGGGAGGTGCTTGTGTCATTCCTGATTCTGCCAAAAAGAACCCTATGACTCAGTTTCAGAGTATAAATACTGCACCTGTGTCTGTCTCTGTCCTTTTTAAAAGTTAAACAACTATGACGGATATAGACAGACTACAGAAATACTCATTGAATGTGCATAGTGTAAGTGAGCAACAGATTTTTTTTAAACTTCCTTTTACAAATGAATCATTGAAATTTGTTAAGTAGCTACCTCAGTTTGTAGTTACTCTTTGGGCTAAATGTCATGATCAGAAACAAATTGTAAACCCAAAATTATCAAATGTAATTTCATTTGCATACGTAAGTGTGTGTATGTCTTGTGATATCTTACTGAATTTAATCCAAATGTGTGTGTGTGTCTTATTTTATTTGTGTAGCACAATCTAATGTGACAGACAGCGTGTTGGAGGTGGTAGCATATGAGGCCAGGAGGCTGTTCAGAGACCGGCTAGTTTCCTCCAAAGACCTTCACACCTTTGATAACATCCTCTCCTCCATCATACGGGGGGACTGGGGCTCTGACGCTCTAGACAACATGACTGGTATGAGATAACTCTACTCACACTGACATATACCTTCATTCAAATCATACAGTATATACACATACAACACAAATAATTTCAGGCTCAGATGGATTCGTAAACCCAGCTTAGGACATAGCAGGAAAGATTTCATTACAGATTGACTGCTTGATACAATTCATGTCAACATTTTCAGATTGCCACTCATGCCAGAATGAGAGCAATATTTGATTACATGTGTTGGCTCTTGTTTGACAGCTGTGCATTAATGGAAATTTCTCAGCCAATGGTCTATTTGCTTATTTTAAACTAGAATGACATTAATGAATTGTGTCCTTTTTTCAATTAGTCTGACTGCTCTAAACTGTAGTTAATAATACTTGAGCTCTTTGGTTATAGCAGAGGAATGGCAACTCCATTGCTATACTTGCCTTCCTTCAGTGTGAGATAAATAAGTTGTACATGGATCAAGAGTCATACGAGAATGAGGGCAGATCCTGCCCTCATTACATAAAATTTACACACTGTAGTAGTAATACCAATATGTACTGTACTAGTTAATGATCTGTACAGCAGATCAGAAAATTCTGGCAAGAGCAAGCAATAGTTGCAATAGCAAAAGCAACAGCGGCCACTATTAGTAATACATGCAAAGAAAACTGGCTCAACCATAAAGAGGTGTAACGATCAGGAGCAGGTCCTGGCAGCCTAGTAAATACAATAATATATCTATAACCAATGCCCTTGAAACTGCTAAACAAAGGCTTACAGTGCTGGTAGCTAGAATAAAGAGATAGACAGTATCATACTAAGAACCAGCCCACCAAAAGTTGAAACAAAACATTATTGGAGGAGCATATAACACCAGCTCTGTGACTAAGTTGAAATTGGAATCTCTCAGAATGTGGCATCTGCCAATGATAGCAAACACAAAGCAGTGCCTTGCAAATGCAATAACTTTTTTCTTGAACATCCCTGTCACCTGCAGATACCTCTCCACCAGGCTTTAGACATTAGCGATGCTGCTGAATATAAACATAAGGAGTCTGCATTTATATCTAAGCCATGAGAGAAAATCAGCTAAAGGCTGGAACTTTGTAACCATATTGAGGATCGCCTCCTCCAAACTGTGGTAAAAGATGCAGCCCATATGCAAAACATCTGCCTGCTTATCTACAACATCTGGGCCTGTTCCAGAAAGCAAGTATAATAAACTCCGAACCTAACCGTGAAGTCTGACTTTACTAACCCTGATATGGGAAACTGAGTAAAGCATATGCATGATGAATTAAAAAAAGCCATAATCAGTGGAGCTCCGATACTACGATTTACTGTGGCAGCTGGTAAATAAAAGGCAAAGCGCAAATGCAAAGTAAGTGCATCTTAAAAAAAAAACCCACAGCAGCAGCAGTGAAAGAACTTGAGTTAGTGAAGAAAAGAATCAATAAGTTAACATTAAGTTGAATTTAGTGTTGTCCACTCATTCATCATTTACTAGACTTGAATATCCTTAACAGATGATAAAGTGCTGGAATCTTACTATGTGTTATGAATTACATTTTTAAATATATCTTTATTCAGTTGTAACCTCATGTAGACACAACACATATATTTTACTTAGAGATATGATTTTAACCTCAGAGTCCGAGTCCATAATTGGTTTGGTGATTTACAGTTGAAAAGTCTTCTAAGTTAAAATTGAGTATGAATTTTTAGATGTCTGTTTTAACATAAATCACGGCAGCATTCAGTGACTATATTTCAACGTGTCATACATTTAAACATTGTTATGGAGATGCTGTTAAACATGTTATCACTATATGCAGCCTATATTCCAGAAATCACCTTTAAACTACATTTAGTCCAGTTTTTCTGAAGTCTTTTCAGCTGCACAACACTCACGTTCACTCGTAAATATTCATATAATCTCAAATATTTTGAGATCATTACTCATTAATCAATGTGTGTAAAGCTTTGTTGTTTCGAAAACGTGAGTTGACTTACCAATGCGCACAGAGTCACAGTTTTATAAAGAAAAATAAATGTGCTTTCATATGTACTTTGATATTGACTGGCTCAATAAGGAAATGAAACAATGTATCCAACAGCTCCTTCAGGCTCGCCAGAGGGGGAGGGGAGGTTTGTTAAAGAAAACCTGCCAGCTGCTACAACAGTAACTGACCCAGAGTTAAAGAGATCTCTGTTTTCTGGAACTGAAAACCCAAAGTTTCCCACATTGCAGGGTTAACATACTCTGAGTTTTCACCAAACCCATATCCCAGGGGTCTCTAGAACAGACCCCTGGGATATTAGCTGTGGAATTTGAAAACACATCAAAATGCCTTTTGCACACAGTTTGAACATGGAAGACACAATCTGGGAATGTTATACATGCACACACACACACATTTTATCTCATTTTCACATGCACTTGACTGGTACTTGTACATCCAGTTCATAACTCCCTCTGCAGTGAGTGTTACTAACAGTCTGTAATATTTCCCCTGTGTGCAGATGGTTTCTATGTGACATGGGGAGCCTCTGAGGGCGCTGTAATGGCTCCAGGCCAGCCTCTGCCTCCTCATGGTAAACAACTGGGACGCCTGGATTCTGCTGACCTAAAACAAGTGATACAGAAGGTACACAATGTGGAACATGTTGTCTGGTGTGTGGTCAGGCTTGTTGGATTATGAATGTACATATGTAAGGTACACTATACAATTTTTAGGTACTCATGTTTTACTTGAGTCTTTATATTTCATGCTACTTTATTCTTCTGCTCCACTACATTTTTGAAGGAATTGTACTTTTTACCCCAGTATATTTATTTGACATTTACTTCTTAGATTGGGATTTTACATACAGAACACATAACATATAATGTTTTGTTGTAGATTAAAGTATCCAATAATATATAATGTAGATAAGCTACAACATTAAAACGGCCTTATATATGAATGCATTAATAATAGTGATTTAATAAAATCCATATAGTAACATAATAATAACACTTTGAAAGGAGCTGTTCTGCAAAATGAGAACTTCTACATTAGATATTTAAGTATATTTTGCTGATAAAACTTTTGAATATAGGACTTTAACTTGTATGGTATTGTTTTTTATTTAGCAAATACAGGATCTGAACAGTTCCTCTACTGCATTTTTTATCTTCCTGTTTCATTCATGTGGTTGTGCTTCTATGTCTTTTGTTTTATTATTTGGTTTCATTGCATTTGTTTGTGTGTGACAATGAGTATTGCACCTCCTCACCTATATGTGTGTGTTCCTCCCCATTTCCCCTCCAGGGAATAGTGCTGTACAGTCGTGATAACAGGGAGCTGGACCTTCTCCTGTTCTGGGAAATGTGTGACTTTGTGTCCAGGGTGGATCGGGTCCTGAGCCGGCCCGGTGGCTCTCTGCTTCTGGCGGGCCGGAGTGGAGTGGGTCGGCACACAGCCACATGTCTGGTGTCACACATGCATGGATACACACTGTTCACACCCAAGATCTCCCGTGGTTATTCCCTTAAGCATTTCAACAATGATCTGAAGACGGTAAGAGTGGATTGCACTTGTAAGATTTTGTTTGTTTAACTGGTTCACGTTGTGCGAGGTCATTTTTCAAGGATGCACTAAGAGAAAATTACATTGTTCTAGCAAAGTATTTAATTGTCTTCCTGTTAACACTATATCAAGTGTCTTTTCACATTTAAAGTGCCATATTGGATAGTTGAATTGCACCTGCAATGAAAGTGGAAATTCTCATATTCTATAGTTTGCTAAAGAAAATTTGGTATCAGTATGACCAGTGGTGTATATGTGTATATAATGCATGTGTGTGTATGTATTGTATGTGTAGGTGATGCAGCTGGCAGGACTAGAAGGCCAACAGGTTGTTCTACTGTTGGAAGACTATCAGTTTGTCCACCTAGCTTTCTTGGAGATGGTCAACAGCCTGCTGTCCTCAGGTTTGTTGTGTGTGTGTGTGTGTGTGTGTGTGTGTGTGTTTCTGTCTTTCATGAGAACTGATTTAACTTCAGAATCTCAATGGGTTACAAACTCATTTAAGGGTTAAAGTTATATTAGGATTAGGTCAATGTTAGTAAGAAAGGAATAGTTGGACATTTTGGGAAATTTGCTTGGAGAGTGGAGAGTTTTTTTTTTTTAACTTTTAGACAGAGCCAGGCTAGCTTTTTCCTCCTGCTTCCAGTCTTTACGCTAAACTAAGGTAAGTGTCTCCCAGCTCCAGTTTCATATTGAATGGATCGATATGAGAGCGGTATTGATCTTCTCATCTAACTCTCAGCAAGAAAGCAAGTGAGTGTACAGTATATCTCAGGATGCCAAACTACTGTATTACCTTAAGCCTGACATGTAAATGATGTCAAATTGGAGTGAAATGGATGGGAATGAATGCAATCAATAGACGGTCTCATAAGTATGATGTCTGTATTCTGTATGTCTTCACTGAATCTTTTAAGTATCAGACATGTTCCTATTATAGTCCACATGAACTACATTTGTGTGGATCATTTTAGCAAAAACAATGCTGTACACCAATCACAGGTTGCCATTTTAATGCTTCCTGTGTAAGAAAAAATCACATAATTTCTTTGTGTGTGCTTTGTCTCAGGTGAAGTTCCTGGTCTGTACACCCCAGAGGAACTGGAACCTCTTCTCTCCTCCCTCAAAGATGCTGCTTCCCAGGATGGATTCACTGGACCACTCTACAACTACTTTTCCTACAGTCAGTATATCTATGAACAGCACCTCTGTCTCTTAGTCTGTCAGCATGTTATTCATTCTTTTGGTCTGTTCCCATCTATGTGGTATATGTAGTATTTCTTGTCATACTCTCGCTGTAAAACTACTACATGTGTCATTCCTTTCCACTTATTGTTCTATCTATTCTCCTCTGTTATTGTATCTGACTCCATTCCTCTGCTTCCCTGCTGTGCAGTGGTGTGTGTACTGCAGAAATGGTGCAGTGTCACTGAGGTTGAGGTTGCTGCCGGAGAATCAAATCAATAGCTCTATTATTGTCAAAGTAAACCAACTAAAGAGCTCCCAGCTCACCTTCACTGTCCAGCTCTGCCAAAAAGGTAGAAGCTAAAGGGATGAATACAGTGACACAAAAACTAGCGCTTGTCCTCACATTGTCCTTCACTTTTTCCTGTTTCCATCTCATTTGCTGTGTCGAATTACATGCTCTGCTGTTTTTAAACATTCCTGTTCCTCTCTGTGTATCACATCCAACTTAGGAATCCAGCAGAACCTCCACATTGTTCTGATCATGGACTGCTCCAACTCCAACTTCACCATCAACTGTGAGAGCAACCCAGCTTTTTACCGCAAGTGTTCTGTCCAGTGGATGGAAGGATGGTCTGAAAGCAGCATGAAGAAGGTTAGAAGAGAACAACAAACAGGGATTAGAACAAAAAAGGATATTAAATCAGAATTTTTTGAAAAAGTTCACACCAGTATTTAAGATCAATAAACCTGGCTGAAAGTGTTGAGTATTCAGATTTACACATACCCGGAAACATTGAAAAGATTTTTATGTAGCCCAGACTTTAAAAAGAAAGACTGGCAAGCTAACAGTTAGTCTGCTGCAGCCCCAGTGGATCCAATATTGACCCAAGGTTATCACCACAGTACATAAAAAGCAGATTTGTTTAACTGTGGTACCTGAAATTCTAATTAAAACATGACACATTATTTTGAAAAAGCATCAAGACAAGTGTTGTTATACACACATAAATTTCACATCTGCTGTGTATAAACCTGTGTTTTGTTTTGTCAGATTCCTGAGCTGTTGCTAGCAAAGACAGAAGAAGAAGAGAAGAATGAAGGAGAAAAGGCCACAAAGGGAAAAAGCTCACGTAGGTGCACGTACACAGACAGCAAAAGTCTGTAATTATTTAGAGAATGACCCATTTTCATTTAGGTACCATTTTGAATTGTTTGGCTTTGTTATTTATATATATTATTATATTTGTGGTTCATCCCTGTCAATGTCTCTATTTAATTTAATTTCACATTGTCTTTCAGTTATCACAGTTATAATACATAAAACTGGAAATTGCTTTTTTGACAAATTGCATTCGAATCAGTGTGTAAAATAATTTATGTATGTAAAGGCAAATGTTTCTATCACTAGCAGAAAGGTACATTGACCAAACATTTTGCACCTTTAAAATATAACTATTTTTTTCTTTTTCATTATTTCATTGTGAAGTAACTCAGAAGCTTATTAACATTCTTTCTAGCTGACTGTGTTTGGCTGTGTTTTATGTTAAAATAACAGTTTGTGCTCACAAGCTTTTTCAATCTCTGCTGCCAACAGGGTCTGGACAGGGAGACCTGTGCCGTTTGTTTCTGATGGTCCATGAGTCATGTAGAGAACATGGTGCAACTCCCAGCCAGTACATGGCCTTCTTGCATGTTTATACGGCATTATATAGCCGGAAGCAGAGCCAGCTCACAACAAGACAACAGCATCTGCAGGTACAATGTGAACTTAAGTACATGGTACATGTGCACCTGGAAGCGTGCATGTAGACATCACATTGACTGTTTGTTTTCCACAAGCAGAAAAAGTAGACACGTTTTTAATGTAGAAAAGTATACAAAACTTGGTATGTAGTTTCTGTTTTGGTCACATATGGAAGCCGTATTCATATCTCTCATGCCTTATGTTGACTTGTGTCTGCAGGCAGGTGTGTCTAAGCTGAACGAAGCTAAAGCATTGGTTGATGAGTTGAAGAGGCGGGCTGCAGAGCAGAGTGCACTGCTGAAGACTAAACAACAGGAGGCAGATTCTGCCCTCCAGGAAATCACCACCTCCATGCAGGTGTGTGTGTGTGTTTGTGTGTGTATGTATATTTGAGAATGTGTGTTTGTGTCTGTGGGCAACTTTGATACTCAGTGGTAGACAGGACAGTGGTCCTGCAGGGTTTCATGCCTCCTCCAAGTTCCATCTATCCTCTTCTCAACTCACCGCGCCCCTCCTGCCTGTTTTTCTCTTGTCTTCTCTTTTCTTCTTCTTGCCTCTCCTCATCTGCATTGTATTATACAAGCATCTTTCTCTGGATTTCCCTTGGCTCTGTTCCCCCTGCTGTGTTGACACTATTTATTTAGTTTGTGTGCGTATGTGCATTTGTTTGTTCTGTGACTCCTCATCCAGTATTCTCTATCTCCTGATATTCATGTTTCCATTTCCTCCTTCTGACTCTGCGTGGAGGATGGATTGATGGATGGATAGATATATGGAGGGAAAAAAAGGAAGCTGAACTATGTTCATTAGTTATGATATCCTTCTCTCTCTCTCTGGGGAATCTGTTTTTTGAGTGAGGTGGAAGGAAGGAGGGCGAGAGAAGAAACAAGAAACAAGAAAAGGAAAAACTGTCAGTGGAGTCAGTTTGCAGAGCGATAATTAACGACTAGGCTCATTCCTTTGGGCTGTTGCATCCATGTCTCCTGTAGAGATGGAGACAGCAGGGAGGGAAAGAAGAAGACTTGGACAAAGAGATAAAGTTTGGAAACAAACTACGTGGAAGAGTGATAGGGGAAACATTCAGAGTGGGGAGCAGTGGAGGAGCAGAGAAAATTAGATTTGGAGAGGAATTAAAGAAATATGTGGGATTGGAAGGGGTCAAAGCTCGACTAGGGTAGAATTGGAGGAATGGATGATTTGGATGAGGGTGAGATGTGATAAGATTCTTGGGATATAGAGTTAAGAGAGAGGAAGTGCAGGAAAAGGATCCTGCAAAACGTTAATTCTTCATCTTTACACCAAAGATGACAAAGGTTGTATGCCTAAACTATCTCAAAATTTAAGTAATGAAAAAGAGACTTATTTACATTTTAACAGGTTGTTTGGATGGGTTTAAGTTGTAATATCTCTAGGTCAGGGGGTCATGTTTTCTTGGTGCGGAAAGCAATTTGGAGAGAATATACTGTTTATAATATTATTCTGCTTCAGAATTTGACACATTTGAAGGCTATATTTTTACATTTCATACATGATGAGCATCACATCTTTTTGGTTATCCAGAATGCCAGTGACCAGAAGACAGAGATGGAAAAGATAAAAGGGAAGATGGCTCATGAAGTGTCCAAGATTGAGGAGAGAAAGGCCAAAATTGATGATGAGCTGAAGGAAGTACAAGTAAGTTGTCTGATTGAATTGTGCAGTCAGTATGATATTACACATAAGTTACCACAAGTATACACACATACAGCCACCCTCTAACTTTTCTATACTTCTAATCCCTTACTTACCTTTTGCATCTCTCCTTCTTCTTACCATCGCCGCCCTCTAGCCTTTGGTAGATGAAGCAAAGCGTGCTGTGGGAAACATCAAGCCTGAAGCTCTGTCTGAGATCCGCTCCCTCCGCATGCCCCCTGATGTCATCAGAGACATCCTGGAGGGGGTACTGAGACTGATGGGCATCTTTGACACCTCCTGGGTCAGCATGAAGAGGTGAGAGGAGAAAGAGATGGAGGAGAATGTGCAAAAGGATAGACAGAGAAAGGGCGAAAAATAAGGATTGATAGATAGATGTAGAGAAAGTTATACCGTTGGGAGTAATTAAACTGACGAGAATCTTCAACACCTCTCGGGTTACCAAAAAGAGGTGTTAGGAGGTGATGGGGTGTAAAAGGATTGATTGACATAGAGGGAAGGGAAGAGGAAAGGGCTGAAAGAGAAAAGAGGGAGGGAAGAAAGGAGGGATATTCACACGGCTCATAAGAAATTAAACCATGTGTCAAAAAGAGACAGCAGTATATTTAACATATTTTGCATGATAAATTTGTTATTTATTTATGTGTGTCATGCACTCATGCATGCATGCTGTATGACTTTTTCTATGCAATTTCTGTGTTGATTTAAATTAGCTTTTGGTACAAGTCACTCATCTGACCGTGGGCACCTTTAGAGGGAATCAGACAGATAAAAAACATTCTGCCCCGCTAATGATTCATGTTAATTGGGTGAACCAACTCTGCTCTGAACACTTCTAGTAACAAAGAGAGTGTGTGTGTGTGCGTGTGTGTGTATGTATGAGGGAGAGAGCGAAAGAGACAGAATGGCAGAGATGGATTTGTTAAATATGAGTAATGAAGAAAATGAGTTGCAACTGTTTGTGCTTAATTAGAGATGAAAAAACGTTATGTTTCATAATGTTAGGCTTGAATTAACATTAACTTCCTCATTTTCGGGCTGAAAAGTCACTTTAATTTATTTCTCTCCCCGATGATCTGTCTCTATCACACTCTCACACACATCATCTTCCATGTGTGTCTCTCTTTCTTCATTCCCTTATTTGACCTCTACCCATTTGTCATCCTCTGGCTCTCTATTTCTCTCTTGTTTTATTCCCTTCCCTCTCCTCTCTGTAGCTTCCTGGCTAAGCGTGGTGTGAGAGAGGACATAGCTACATTTGAGGCCAGGAACATCACCCCTGAGATTCGCCAGAGTGTGGAAGAGCTGCTCAACAGGAACAAGGCCTCTTTTGACCCCAAGGTTAGCTAGCCTTGGCAGCAGAATAAGAATGAGATGTATGGTTGATGGATGTTACTAACCCCTTGTTGATTTTTTTTTTGTTTTGTTGTTGCTGTTGGCTGAAGATTTGTATTTGTATTTCAGCTACATTTATAACAACTGAGTTGTAATGTCACTGTTGTTGTCATGTTATGTTGTTATCAGAATGCCAAACGTGCAAGTGCGGCAGCTGCTCCTCTGGCTGCCTGGGTCAAAGCCAATGTCCAGTACTCCCACGTACTGGAGAGGATAGAGCCACTGTCGAGAGAGCAGGCTGGGCTACTAGAGTAGGCAAACACACACACACACACACACACACACACACACACCACTCCAGAAAACAACTAAAAAAAGATTTTGATTGCATTTTAATACAGCTATATACATAAAGAAATTGCAGGGGTTTTTTGGAAAAAATCTCATATTTCCAACTTTGCTGATTTTCATGAAGTGATTTTCATAAAGATTTCATGCTTGTAAGTAAAAGTGAGCTTGTGGTCTTGGTCCTAGTCTTGATGATGAAATACTTTCCTGTGTTTGTGTGTCTGTGTGTCCAGAAACCTGAGGAAAACTGAGAGTAGGAAGAATAAGCTTGAGGACCAGCTCAATTCTGTTGGAGCCAAAGTCAACGAGTTGAAAGAGAAGTATGGCTCCATCTTCACATCCACTTGATTTTGATTTGATCCTCCCATTCCTACTACTGAATATTTAACCTAAATTACCCCTCTAATGTTTTTTTTGTAAACCATAATCTTAATTCTTCAACCTCACAGTGATAATCATCCCCTGTGACTTGCCCTGACTTCAAGTTGACTAAAATAGAAAAGAAAAAAATCAACGTGTCTCATTGTCTTACTGTGTGGTCAGACGAGCAAAATTTACTCTGTGGTGAAAAGCAAGTAGGACTGGAAATTGTGCGAATTAGGTTGCAAGCATAAGCTGCTGGAGCTAACTCTGCGAACAGTCTAGTAGAAGTAGAAAGAAACATTTGTTGTTATCCTCTGTTCCTGGCCTTTTACTCACTGCAAGCCATACAGCATCCCTCCTACTCTGCTGCTTGCATTCTTCCATCATGCATAAACAAGGGTATAGACAATCAACACTGCCCTGAAGGTCAGGTTACTTCCATCCTCTTTTAAAATTCTTTGACCTGTTATATAGTGAGACTCACCAATGTCCAGCCAAAGGTGAACTTCACACTGCAAGTGTCACCGAGCCCTTATGAGTGTGTGACTGAGCTCTTTCATCCATAATCTTACACCTTTGCTCTCTCCAACCATCTGTCCTGCCATTTATCTTCCTATCTACTCCTGTTCTTATGATTATCTCATAAGAACATGAGTTGAACTGAAAGATGTCTTACTTGCACTATTCTTTGATAAGTTTTCAAATCTTTTTTAAAACAACATTTAGGTGCCCATATGATCATTGAAACAGGTTTTGCTTGCTGTAGTCCTTCCTCCTGTTCATACTGACCGTATGATCTCCTTCAAAAGTGCTTAGAATGTAAGGCATGAAAAAATCCACAGTTCTCGTTTTGAGAAAAAAAGATATTTAAAAGTTAATCTGAAGATAATATGAGGCTTCAGCCGTCTTAGTTAGTCAAACACAGTAGATATCCTCCTCAGCTACAGTCATTTAAGTAGAAAATTGCCTTTGTGTCTCGACAGACAGTTTTCTCTTGTTCAGCTGCAGTGGAAGTATTGTAACAAAAATAGGGAATTTGGCACTAAAAACACAGTAACTTTGAAAGATATTGACTTGATTTGACTAAGTTGGATGGATGACGCTTCGTATTAGCTTTAGGTAAACTTTTAAATATATTTTTTCACAAAAGGACTTTGGCCCCATCACTTACATTGAAAGTGCATTATGAAGGGGATCTCTTAATGGTCAGTATGAACAGAAGGAATGATTGAAGCTAGAAAGATATGTGTCAATGTTCATTTAGGCACTTGACTATTAGTTTAAGTCAGACTTGAAAAATTGTGAACCTGTCTTTTAAAAAAGTATCAGTATGTCAGTTTTTCATAATTAATCTCTAAAAATCCCATATCAAGCATATTTACAGTATTTACTTACTGATCTCTTTCACTCTTCAGGTTTCAGTGTCACACCGCAGAGGCAGCTAAGTTGGAGGCTGAGGTGACGAAAGCTCAGGACACGATCACTGCTGCCCAGCAGCTCATATCACAACTGGATGGAGAACACACACGTTGGAACGCACAGGTAGTTTATTGTATGGGTGCGTTGATGTGCGTATTGTTGTGGGAGGTTATACACATTTAATTCCAAAAAGGGCTCATTTACCATGTAAGAGCAACAGGAGGTGTGTGTGTGTGGGGGGGGGGGATCCTGCTGTCTTAGGTCCCTTCTGGCTGTTTTTACTCCTCTCCACAGCATCTGTCTGCACCTTAATTAAAACACTCAATCTCTTCCTGACACACACACTTGCGCACACACCCTCACACTCACAGCCTCCCTCAAGGCCCGCACTGAAGAGCCAGTTTACTCTCTACTCACGTATTTCCATATTCTCACACATACACATACTTACAAACTTCATCTCTAACTCTTTTGCACACTGTGCAGCAGCTTTGGTTAGCTATATGTTAATACCTCTAAGCTGTTTAAGTGTCTCAGGGAAAGGTAGAATCACACAAAGAGGAACACAACTACAGAGTAAGTGTTGCAGAAATAGACACATTTTGAGTTGAAGTATAATAGGTGGCAGGATGTTTGGCAGTATTAATACAATGAGAGATTGCATGGTCATGACGTCCTGCATTTGTGGTGCTCAAATGAATCCTGATCGACTTAGAAATGACTGCAGTAATGCCACATTAGCTCCAATATGCAAGCCTGCGAGTGTGTGTTCTGTTTCCGTCCTGTCACATGTTACGCGCACTTAACACAAGTTAGAAACAACATGCAATACATACCTTTCTTTTTCCTCCATCTTTCTCAGTTTTCATCAGTCTTTTTTTACATTAGTTGAGAAAGTTGAGAACATCTCTCTGATCTGTCTCCCCCTGTCTTGTCTGTTTTTTTTCTCTATCTGCGTCTCTTTCTATCAGATGTCTGAGATAAAGAATGAGTTGGATACGCTTCCTTTGAGGGCCATGCTTGCTGCAGCCTTTATCACCTATCTGTCTGCAGCTACTGAAGATCGTAGAAAACACTGTCTGGAATCATGGATGGCTCAGTCTGGACTGCAGAGTAAATATTACTATTCAGGCTAACACACTAGTAACGGCATATGCCAGCTCCTGTTCTAAACAGCCCACACAAACAAACTATTAACCACACAAACACTGCGCAATGCACTGTACATATGGTACATATACAACACTTGCAAGCTCCTACGGTTTACTAAATGAGTGTTGATTCAATAATTCTGTAAGTGAAGTAAGCAGTTGCCATTTCTAATTATTGTATGTTGTTTTGTCTTAAATCTCACTGTCACAAAATCGTGTGAATTTATTTTTAATTTACTTCAATTGACAAATTAACCTGCTGTTGTTTCTAATTCCCCATGTCCACTGAATAACTTCTCCACAACTTAGTTAATAGGATTACTTGGCGGCCCAACTTAAAGTATGATTTTTTTTTTTTTCAGTGTCCAGTAACTTCAACATCTGAGGTTTGATTAGAATTACCAACACTCTTCTCAACAAGCAAATATAACAACCATTAAATAAATGTGTGTTTGTTTTGTGTGTGTTCGCATCAGAGTTCGACTTGCGGTCGTTCCTGTGCTCGGAGAGTGAACAGTTGATCTGGAAGAGTCAAGGGCTGCCATCTGATGACCTCTCCATGGAGAACGCGTTAGTCATACTACAGGTTAGAAGTCTGTTTTCCTGTCTGTCAGTCTTTGTTTATCTCTCTACTTTTACTGTCATTGCAAATATGCTTTGTTGACGTGACAGTCTGACCTGTGGTATTAAAGTAATTCAGTCACAAATAATAGATATTAGATACATAGCATATTATATTTCCTCTTTCTTTCTTTTCTTTCCTTTTTTTTCTCTCACTGATTTCTTTCTCTACCTGGTTCTGTTGCTTTTTGTCTGAAGTTATTCCAAAAGACATTTTATGTCAGTTTACAATGTTACACTGTTTGTCATTTTTTGAAAGGCATCAAAGTACAATATAAATACAGCAATTGCTCTTGTTGTCATTCATCTGTCCTCCATTTGTCTGTATTGTGTTTGTTGTTTTTACCATTCCTGCTTTCAGATCAATGCACTCAAGTTACGGGTAAGAAGTTGTTCCATCACTCATCCTTGTAGCCTAAACCTTATTTAGTGTAGCCTCTCTCTCTCTTTCACCTCCTGTGTGTGTCTCCCTTCATGTTTGTGGTTATTGTCATATACACTCAAACTACCGCATACTTTGAAATTCAATGAAAATTGGAGGAAGTATCTTGATGTATGGATTCACATTCACATACTGTGAATTCACCCATTCACACATACCCAAAAAACTTTTGACTTTAGTTGGTTTTGTTGCTTTTTGGATGTGTTTAACCCTTATTTTTGTTTGGACAACTGAGTCACATCATTCAGTCAAATTGAGTAAATATCTACAAAGACAGTGTAAAGGAAATTGCAACATAATGAAATACCATTTAGTAATCATTTGTTTACTTGATCAGTACACAGAGTAAGAAATGACAGAAGGGAATAAACAGACAAATAAACAGGTTTGAAAAGGAGAATCATTGAGCAAGAGACCATGAAATAGCAGAGCACAGGATGAAAGGAGGGTGGTGACTTCATTCCTTTGCCTGGCATAAGAGTGACGCTGGTCGATAAGCATGACAGCAGTGAGACAGGACTGAGCTACATGCACACTCACAATCACATACTCTCATACGCATACACACACCCCCTTTTACTCATTAACTGAGTCCCTTTCTGAGTAAAACTTTCCCAAAATCGCTTACACTGAAACAGATTTTTTTTTATCATTATTCTCTGCTCAGAGTGTCGCCTGTCCGTTCCTGATCGACCCGTCATCCCGTGCTACAGAGTGGCTACGTACACATCTCAAAGAGCACCGACTAGAGGTTATCAACCAACAGGTACACATGCTCACACACATATATACACAAGTTAAAGAGCACACAACAAAGGTGATGAACCTTCAAGACTAAAGATGCACACACATTCTCTGGAGAGTTTAAAGAGAACATGAACCATCATTTACACACACATGCACACTGGTGATATGTTTTGTTAAAAATCAGTCAACCCTAATTGAATGTTAAAGGGAATTTTTATGTCTGCAGGAGATTGTAAAATAATTCTACTCAAACATTTTTTGTGTGTCATCGGATATCCTTCATTATTTTTTTTTCTTCTTGTCTGATGAAATCATGTCTATTTTGAAGTCCATTAGTATACAATGAGTATGATTAAGGGTTCAAAACTATAAAGAACAACTTTATTGTGAGAACCTGAGCCAAAGGCCAAGGCCACCAGCCAAAACCTGTTGGTCTCACAATAAAGTTGTACTTTACTACTTCTTTATAAGGGTACTGCCCTACATTAATACATTGTAACCACTGCTCTGTCCACCAGACACAAGGTGTCAAGGTGGACAGCAGCTGTGCATCATTTTCATCTAGTCCCTTTTGATATGACAGTTTTGATATGTATCTGTTAACATTCAAGAAAAAGAAAATATATGGTAATGGAATGTACTTGTATAGCACCTTTCTAGTCTTCCGACCACTCAAAGCGCTTTTACACTACAAATCACATTCACCCAATCACACACATTCATATGCTGAATGAGTACAGGTGCTACCATGCAAAGTCCCAACCTGCCCATCAGAGGAAATCTAATCATTCACACACTGATGGCACAGCCATCAGGAGCAATTTGGGGTTCAGTATCTTCCCCAAGGGCACTTCAACATGCGGACTGGAGGAATCAAACCGCCTATCTTCAGATTAGTGGACCACCCACTCTACCTCCTGAGCCACAGCTGCCTATCAGATTAATAGGTTGCATTTTTCTGTTTTTATTTTTTCTCTGGGTTTGAGCACTTTTCATCCAAGTTTGTTGGATCTCTTGTCAGCCTTTATGAGTATAAATGAACATGAGTGAACATGAGGCTGTAGGAGAGTTGTTATTGTGCTGGTTCACTTCCCTGACTGAGTGGGGGGGGGGGGGCTTTGAAAGTTGCTCACTGCTTGTAGTCACGTGTACATGACATGACTGCCACAGAGCCGGGATGCACATATAGCAGATTGGCCAGATGACCTTTAATGTTGCATCTAAGTTAACTGGAAGGGCAACCACTCATTATAAGGAAAAAACATTGGTAAGTGGTTATCGGCTTTCAGGAACCTTAAAAAAGTAAACTGATGTGTAAACTGAAAAATGACTTGCTACCTGCCATGGGGATGGTGATAAGATTACTGTGATATGTTACAGAGTATTGTGCTGGAATTCATGGTATTCTTGCACTTATGGATCTGTATCTATGTGCATCTATAGGATAGTAACTTCATGACATCCCTGGAGCTGGCGGTCCGATTTGGAAAAACCCTCATCATCCAAGAGATGGATGGAGTTGAACCTGTACTCTACCCACTGTTGAGGAGGGATCTTATTGCGCAGGGTGCGTACGTACACACACTGACAAACACAGACACTCACAAACACTGCTATACAAAGTGCAAGTGGAAAAAATAATTTAATTCTTAGACGCATCACAGCTCTCTCCTAAAAGACACAGGCTTAATGCTCACAACTCTTTGATCATAATTCAGAGGGTTCTCCAAGCACTGGCTACCAGCTAAAAAGCCGACTACTCATCTTTGCTATGCGGGTACTTTACTATAAAATGGTGAAGTCCGATTTTGAGGGATATTGCCTGAACTTAATAATCATGATGTAAACCAGCACAAGTCATTCTGCTCCTGGATGCTGTTTAACCAAGTTAAAATAACAAATCCTGATCATTCTGTAGCATTCTGCCAAAAGCACAGTACACACTTCAACCTACTGACGAAATCTTTCCTTTGTGCACCATGAGAAATATTCAGGTTATGGATATTCTTTAATTCTGCTCATTATATATACAATATCAAAGTAAATTAATGCTCATTTGTTAACTATGTTACTGTCATTTTATATTCCCACAAATGGTAGCCATGTGCTTACTTTTTACAAAGTGTCTCTATTCTCTCCTAAAAGTTGTAAAAATACAAGCATTTTCCTGCAGTCTACAAGTATTTTAATTAGTCATAATATCAGTTTTTATTTGGCTAATCTACCTTTTCAACCATATCAGCTATGGCGTTAGCAGCAGGTGACACAGCATGACATCAGAGAGACAAGCACACATTATGTAAAAATGGTATGAAAAGCCTTCAGTAACCACAGATGATTATGAAGTAATGAGCATAATTTTGAGGAGCATTACAGATGATTAAGGACAGAAAAGCTTGAACAAAGAAGGGGGTGGATGCATTAAGATAATTAAAGAGAGAATCAAGTTTGTCACACTGTCAGTGCTGTCTTCTAAAGTCACTCTTAAGTACATAAAGTAATTATCTTTCATTTGTCAGTTTCCATTTTTTATACATGTACTGAAGTGGACACTTAAGAGAAAAGGTGGTGGTTTATCAGTTGGAGCTTTTATTTTTTTAAGTTTACTGAGTCTTTGTTCCTCTGTCACTAGAATGAGTGAGCCTGTAGAAGTAGTGCATAGAGCAAAAAAGACTCACTTTATATTATTTTATCCCCTAGTGCTGTCAGTCGTCCACAAGTTCATGCTAATGACACACAGACACACACATACATACAATACAGTACATACACATACTAAACATGTCCTGAGTGACTTAAAGAACATAAACCTTATTGATAATAATGGGATAAAGAATTCTATTATTTATAAAATGTAGCACACATGTAATGTTTATATATATATATATGTACTGCATGTGTTATCACAACCGGTGAACGTTGAAGTCGAAATACAAACACATTTGTGAACGTCTGTTTCCATCGTTAGGGTTTATTCATTGTAATCCAAAGTCCTCAGAAATGGTGGGTGTCTGAGACACTGAAGCATTTAGACAGCTGGAATACTTTAAATTATATATTTAAATGATTGAAATTAGATTATTATTTGCTACATAAAATCAGCATGCAGATGTGCTCTGTAGTGCTTTGTTCATTTGTATTTTTTTATAAAATGAACGATTCTCTACCAAAATCAAAAAGAAAACCGCAAAAATGCATCTCATGTTCATGCATGGCTGTTTTGAAGCTGTCTTTCGGTGATATTTTAGTTTCTTGGCTTAGATAATTGCATACCAATCACAGTAGCAAACAGCTACTTTAATCATGTGGGCACATGTAAACAGATGGAAACATACTGTACCTGTGAAAATGAAGGTGATTCATAAGGCTGTGAATCATCCAGGGAGAGGCGGTTGTCTATCTGAAGCTGAATTGAAAGAGTGGGTGCAGTGAAAGTGTGCGAAAGGGCAAGTTATCCACTTAAGAGTGGTGTCGAACACGATGGAAAAAAAGAGGCAAGACAAAGGCATGGCAGTACTGCATTGCAGACATCTGGAAGACAGAGATTTGAGGAGAAAGTAAAAGGATGAAGATAGGATTTAAAGTGAAATCAAAGTTATAAGCTTGTCTGATACAGTATGTATTGCTTACAGAGACTGTTTTTCTTTCTGTCCCCTGTCAACACATGTGCACACACACAAACACACACACAGGTCCTAGGTATGTTGTTCAGATAGGAGACAAGGTTATTGACTACAATGAGGACTTTCGTCTCTTCCTGGCAACACGGAATCCCACTCCTGTCATCCCCCCTGATGCCGTCTCTGTGGTTACAGAGGTCAACTTCACTACCACTAGGGCAGGACTGCGAGGACAGGTAACCCACATGTGTGCACACATGCATACACACACACACACACAAACGCACATGTATACAATCTACTACAATAGCCCAGCAGTAAATAGAGCCTTTTGTGAATCTACTGTACGTTCAGTATTTGTTGACACTTCGTCGGAGCGCCGGTGATTAAACTCTGTGGTACGTGACACCATAGTGTGTGTGGTGTTTTGTAAAACAAAACAATGACATTAAAAAACGTACTAAAGGTTTTGTTCTGTTGTGACCACAGCTTCAAACATGCTGCAGATGTTTTGTTTTTTTGGAGTTGGACTCAGTTTAGTGCTTAGGGCTTCATGAGCAGAATCAATGTGGAACAAGTGCTTTTAAAATGGAATAATATAGCGTATAGAGTATGTACTGTATACACTGTATATATAGTCATATTGTGCGTGTTTCTGTTGTCTTACTGTACTATACTTTCACTTGCCCATTTGTTTGTGTGTGTGTGTGTGCTTTAGCTTCTAGCCTTGACCATCCAGCAGGAGAAGCCAGAATTGGAGACTGAGAAAACAAGACTACTACAACAAGAGGAAGACAAGAAGATACAGCTCGCTCAGTTGGAAGAGTCACTGTTGGAGGTACATGTGCACAACAAATTAGCGAAGAATTCTACATTTTTAAATGCAAAAGCTTGTTGCCTGGGAAGTACCCTATCACAGTGCTCTTTCTACTTTTTTTCACACCTAGTATTTGTTCCTACAAAAGCACAATTATATACTCAAGTAATAAAAATGGCTTTTTAGGCAATATTAAGAACATCAGGGTGCAGCTTCCTCTTTCTCCCAAGTTGTAATGCTCAATTTCCCTCTGACAGCACTGCAGTCTCTGTTGTCGCAAACTCCAACTGTTGGTTTGGGAAGATAGAACGAGACAGTGTGTACAGACCGAGCAGGGGGAGTCACTAGTGCTACAACGAGGACGTGATCTGTCACTGGCTTCCCTCCCGCCAACACTGCCAAATGTGTTTAATGGAGGACTCAGCCAAGCCGGAAGCACTACTGCTGCTTATTGAACCTGTGTCTCTATGGTGGTGGAAGAGTGCTTTTCCCTCTGCACCACCCAGGAGCATTAATTACTGCACTACCTTAACTGACTTTAGTAACTTAAATTTGTGGAAACTTCAAAAGAATCAGAAAGTACTTTGTAACGTCATGGTAGCTCAAAATGTATGCAGCTGGATGAATATTGTATGCGCATGCATCTAAGTAGAAACTATCAGCTTTACCTTAAGGTTATGGCAATGCATATCCAATTACTGATGTGACAACTAGGTCTCTTTTATACCTACAAAAGAGATGGCAAAGACAACGATGGCAAAATTGTCTCCCTGCAAATGTTACATTAAACTGTCAGGAAGCCTTTTCTGGATATAAACGGGAATGTTAGTAGATAGTAAAATCACAACTTTCTTGCGACGGATTTCTTTTCACTTATCCATGCACTTCAAACTTCTAAATAGAAATGTGTGGGCAGGCATTGTGTCATTTGACATCTGCTGTAATGAGAATATGGAGCTAAAAGGTCATACAGATTGTTGCTGTCCAAGTGGGGCTTACTGTACTTCCACATACAGAGCTTAATGCATATATACTCTCACTATCAGTCACACACACATACATGCAAAATTGATGGACATTGTGACACATAGACACTCAACCAAAGGATCATTTTTTGTGCATGCAGTCTAAAGGAAATTTGGACACACACACACACACACACACACACACACACACACACATAGATAGATAGTGCCAAGAGCAGGATGTCAGCACTTCAGTGGTACTAGACATGTAATTATTCTGGAATTGTAGGAGCATATTCGACTTGACATTTCCATGCTCCACTGCGTTCTCATCTATTTTATTTGAATTTATTTGAATACATTTTATCAGTTCATTTCAGAGAATAGATTCCACAGGATGAAGTGAGGGAGTCATGGCACTCAATGAAAGCTTAAATAAATAAAAAAGTAAATGTCCCACATCAGGATGTTATACAGTAAGATGACAACTCTCATCAGATCAAAGATTTCAGCCAATTGGCAGATACATGACAACATAATCTCTCCTGGGAATCCCCAACGCCTATTTTCTCCTTCTTTGTACTTATCAATTATGTCCTCTCTGCCCCTATCTAATCCTTGCCTTATCTTTTGTCTGTTTTTGCTCTTCTGGCTGTCCGTCTCGTCTTCCTGTGTAAGACCCTGGCTACAGCTCAGGGTAATATTCTGGAGAACAGGGAGCTGATAGACAGCCTGAACCAGACCAAGGCGAGCAGTGCCCTGATCCAGGAGTCACTACTGGAATCACACAAGCTGCAGGCATCTCTGGACCAGGTACTATATTTTAGGCACACGTATATGGACACACACAAATTCTGAAAAAATGCCATGAGAAGCAGTGTCTGCTGGCCAATCTCACTGGGACACTTTTAGTTAGTGGCTTAATTTATTTTTAAAAGCTGTATTGGCAACAACAACAAAGAACTCTCTCTTTAACTGGCTTACAGACTACTTTCAGTAATCAGACACACAAATCCTCAAAAGCCTAGCTAGCCAATATGTATTCTGAATAAAACAAAGTTGGTAGATACACCATATTTGATGTCCTTTAAATGTATTATCACTTTTCAATTAACCTAAAACAAATCAAGTTAATTAGTAAAAAAAAAAAAAATAATATTTGAATAAAATATAGAAAACATAGACAAACTATATTCTACTAGTATTTTAAATTAAATTTTACAATTTCAAAGATAATCAGCATTAAAAGCTGTATATGTGTATGAAGGATCCATCATCAGCACTCTTAGAAGAAGCTGGTTTAGTCGGGTATTTCCCTTCATGACGACTGCCAGACTCTTCCACCTCACTAATGAGAGAGAGAGAGAGAGAGGTTGTTAGATGAAGAGAGAGACAGACAGGGCTGTGGTGGGGAGAGAGAGAGAGCACAACAGAGAGAGACACGGCAACAGTCAGAAATGCTGCTACAAACATCAGATTGCACAGATGCACAAGCAAGGAGCCACTGTAGATGCATTACATTTCATAATCATCCACTAGGGAGCAGTGTTTCACCAGAACTGTTTTTGTATTTCTCTGTTGGTTCTTTTTTTTTTTTGATTTATTTATCATATCTCCCCTGTTTCTACCTTTCTCATGTACACCTCCCTGTTTTTTTTTCTCACATTTCCCGTCTTATCATACCTCACACTGCCTATCCTCGTTTCTCTTTCCCTCACCTTCCATCTTAATTGAAATAAACATTCTCTTCTACTTTTCCGCTTATCCATCTCCATATAAATCTCCGCCTGCGCCATCTCTTGTATTTTCTGCACCACTCTCTAAAACCTTTGTGGCTCTTTTTCTGCTGCTTCTTGTTTTCTTTCTGCGTCCCTCTCTCTGTCCTTTCTTTTTCTTTCTTCTTGTTTTTATTTTAGGAGCGAGATGCCTATCTGCCTCTTGCAGAGAGTGCCAGCAAGATGTTTTTTGTCATCACGGACCTATCAAAGATCAACAACATGTACCGCTTCAGTCTTGCTTCGTTTCTGCGTCTCTTCCAAAGAGCTCTTCAGGCCAAGAAGGTGACTGGGTGCCACACAACTCTCACAGTCCTTCCATTTTCATCCAGCACAGCAGTGTTTTAAAATGTGCTTACCTTGTGTTGGGCTACAAATGACTATTTTCATTAACGATTAATCTTTCGATTATTTTCTTGATTAATCAATTAGTTGTCTGGTCTATAAGATGTCAGAAAATGGTGAAAAATGTTGTTCACCATTTCCCAAAGCCCATGGTCATCCTCAAATGACTTGTTTAGTCATGACCAAAGAAACCTCAAAATATTCATATTTAAGAAGCTGGAACAAGAGATTTTTTTTTTTTTTTTTTTTCTAGAAAAAATGACTAAAAAATGGATTATCCAAATAGTTTGCGATTGCAACTAGACAAATAATTAAATCAATACATAGATAAGCAAAAATAGTGTGTCGGTCATATAAGTAGTAGTTTTTGCAATAGTAATTTTTGTACAATTGATCCAAAGCATGAATTCAAGACAATATATTTACTTAGACATACTTAGCAATAATTTTACTTTTGTTGTTCAAGAATATTTAGTCTACTCTCTGATAAATTGAGCTTCATTCTGTTGATTTTAATTTCCATTATATGCAGATTAAATTTATTTCAGAGGTCAGCTTGATTTCAGTTCATTTTTTGTTTTCTTGTTGCTAGTTTATCTCAGTCTGACCTGTGCTGCTGGATATCATCATCGACTGTCTATCACACTGCTGTCCTCCATCTGAACACTAAACACACTCTGATAACAACCAGGACACACACACACACACACACACAGAGGCATACAGACATTGGGTTGAGAGATTGAGCACTAATTCCCCAAATCCTGTGTGGGTTGTTAGAGCCAGTGCTGTCATCCAAGAATGTCACCAGGCAGCAGCTGGTCACCACTGTTACGTGTTTGTGCGTGTATGTGTGTGTCTGTGTGTTTGTAGGTAGGTTTATGGACACATTCGGTAAGTGCGGTCAGAATGCTGCATTGTCTCCCTTTGTGTTATTTGTTTGTTTGTTGTATTGAATGAGCATGTTTAATTTGCCATGAGCTGCAGATGGTTCCTGAGATCTGGAAGAGAATTTTAACCTCTCATGTCTGACATACACACACTGAACAGTACACTTATTTGCTCACACACACACACACACTCTCACGCTAACACACACTACTGGCACTTAGAATAACAAGTCTTTAGATGAAGCTTGCAGAAAAGCTGGTATATACACACCTACTGTATGTATTTATGGCAGAATACATTGGGGCAGTTTCAAAAGTCTGCATTGGCTTCAGCAGAGATTCAAACAGGAGAAAAAGAGGAACACATAGACTGAACTGGGAGTAGAAGGCAAAGAGAGAAATTCATTTCTCTTGAAATATCTATGCTCTAATTCCCCTCTTTCTCCGTGTATTACTATTGGATTTATTCCACATGTACATTATTTTTTTACTGCGGTTCCATGCCAGCCTAAAAAATGCTTTGAACCATCAACATCCTCCACCGCCCTGGTGCCTCTCGTCTCATCTCTTGTCTCATCTCTGGTAATTCGTATATTTGAGAGAGAAAGAATGAAAGCGTGTGAAAGAGAGGAAAGGGTTGCAAGTCAAATGTATGTCTTAGTGTCCGTGGCTGTTGAATGATACAAAAATGTTGTTGCTAACAGTTTCATTCCATCGCCACTCATATCCTTAGCACATATTCAGTTAGAATAAAACACACGCCACACACGTGCTCTATCATATCTGACTGACCACCAACCCTGAGAAAAAGATCATGTTTGTGACAGCATATCATCTCACCTAGTTCACCTGTCCCTCCTCTTTATGTATTTTTACATTCTCATTTAGGAAGCGGAGAATACTGAAGCCAGGATAGCTGCTTTGGAGGCAAGCTTGAAGAATATGGTGTATGAGTACGTCTGCAGGTCGCTTTTCAAGGTAATGCATACATTTGCACACTGAAATACGCCAAAAGCAGTTTTCAGCCTCTCTAAAATGCCTGCCATCACTCCAGTCATTTGTATAGGTGATAAGTGGGTTTAGTTATGCAGTAAAAGTAAGTGAGGCATTTTGCTTGATGTAAACTATCAGATAGATTTGCATTTCAAAACCGGGTCATCATGTTTTGAAATACACAGTTTTAAAAAAAAAAAGACAATGAGTTTTATTTCTGTCCCTTTCTGTAGTTCCTTGTTAAGTTAATTCAAATTATGGAATGTTAATGCAGAAAAATATATCCCTAAACACATTATTCATTATTAGACAAAGCAATGTGCCCAGTTTTACTACTCACAACTACAGTGGAATCCTTTTGCCAAGGTACGAATTGTTATGAATAAGTCTGTTAGAAAGTCAGAAATCTTTTCAGTGTTGTAGTATAGAGCAGTAGCATATGTAGTAGATTTCCAATTGATTGTTGAGACCAAACGCACAATCCGATAAACACATTTACACACTTGTCCAATCAAACCTTTGCAACTAACACAGTAATGAAGTGTCAAATATTGACCAACACAGCAATCATTGCATCGATCAGGCAGTAAATAGTAAATGTAATTTCTCTTTCTTTGTGTTTGTGTGTAATGACAGTTTCAGGCAGAGTCAGGGGGGCTGTTACTTACTAATCACATCTACAGACTATCTACTCAACACTTGCACACAAACACACACGCAGGCACACAAACACTTTGATACCAGCAGCCCACTTATTAGCAGAGAGGAAACACAAGACTACAATATCAGTGTTCCTGTCAACACCTCCATCTGTGCGACCAAAGAGATAACTCCAAGGGGGGGAGGAGAGTTGCGAGAAGGGATCCAGAGAAAAGACAGAGGTGGATAATGAATGAAATGGGACAACAAATGAGAAAAAAGAAAGGGATAATTAGAGAAGAAAAGAGAATCAAGATCAGAAAATATCATAATATGTGCATCTTTGGGAAAAATTAACAAGCCGTCCCATATTTTTGGGAAATCTGTGTTTTCTTGTGGCACTGGTTCCCAAACTCGTCTTCAAGGGTCTCTGGTTGTTCTATATATATTTATATATATATATATATAGATAGATATATA